>NC_090905.1:11235796-11375781 GCF_040956055.1 Brachionichthys hirsutus
CGAGGTCAAAGGTCACGGAGTGTCTGGAAAAGATGCCATAAGAGCTGGAACAAAACTAGCGTAACGTTTCAGAAGCGAGGCGACGGACACGTCGTGGATTCGTCTTGCGTGTTTTAATTTGAATACAACAACGAAGCCTGTTTATCCTAAGGTTGTTTTTACTAGTTACACGTTCAGGAAATGATTGGTTTAAATTTCATTTAGCGGAAATACGAACAAAAACAAAACGAGCCATGGGAGGGAAACGGGAAAAGTTTCGTCGGTTGCAGCTGACGACGCTAAAACGCAACATTTATTTCTGACGCGGAGCCCCGAACAAAGACATTAAGCAGAACAGGAATCTGCTTTTGATCTGTCATCCAGCTATTGCTAAGGAATGTTACATTACATGCTAACACGACATGCTAGTAAAACCCATACATTACAGCTAAAGAACAATAGACCCACCGCAAGCTAACGTTAGCTACTCACCTTAAAATAACCGCCCTCGTAGTGCGTGTTCGGGGGTCCGAATATCGCGACTTCCCAGTTGTACATGTCCGACTGGTCCACTAAAGTTATTTTGAAGCCTTCCACCGGCTCGTCTTGAAGACTCTTCATCTCCAGCATCAGCGCTTTTTGGGAACTGGCAACATTGTGTCCATGTTGAGCCATATTCCACAACGACTCGGATCAAGCGAGCAGCTGTAACTGCGGAGGACGCGGCTAGCTGGGCAGGAAACAGCAGCGACCGGGAGAGAGACGACGCTTTCCCCGCATAAGAACGCCTAAACGTTACTTTTCAAGCTCGCTTGACTCTGAAACGGGGTCGAGATCGCGAAAGTGGGCTTCCTCTTGTTGACGCGAACACTCCTGGGGGAGCCCCAGGTATTAACGACCAGCCAATCCGACCGCGTTCAAGCTAGCGCAGACCAGCCCGCGCAGCTTCCGGTTGTAGTTTTCAAAATAATACAAATTTCCTGAACAAGCTTTTACCTCGCCTGTGATTTGATTTGGAGAGTCTGACTGTTTTTGCTAACATATTCACTAAAAATTAAGATGCCAAATTTTATAAAATATATTTTTAATTTCACTCTCAAATAATTTTCCATTGATTTTTAAAGTTATAGTGTTAGCTCTAATAAACCCACATGCACTACCTTCCACTAAAACAGAGAAATGCTAACCCGACATCGAAAAAAGCAAATATATATATATACATATATATAATATACACACAGTATATATAATCTCTCCGTTGCGAGTTTGCTTTTTATTTTGCAGGGATTATACTGCCATGACACTGGGAACTAGAGCAGCTGTTCAACAGTTGCCCTACCAGGAAAAAAAGTTATATATAAAATAAAATAAAAAAATAAAAAGCCAGACCTTTGAGCATGAACGGAAATACTTGCCGCCAGTAAAGAGGCTTATCAGTAATGGTTTAAAGCCTAGAGACAGATGATGTGGAACAGAATCGTCCATATATTTTATTGATTCATTCATATTATATTAACACAAAATGAAAGACGTCCCCTCTTACACAGAGCAAACCATTTGGTTTACTTGGGTGTTTATGCTCTCTGTAACACAAATAATCAGCAGCTTCTTACAGCATTTTGTTTTATTATTTGGGATCACTCTCTTTCAAGGAAATGTATATCATCAGTTTTCCCCCTTGAAACATTTTACATTGTACAGCTTCATAATTGAAGATGAAAAGACGGGGCGTTCAGAATTCAGTCCTATGTGTATATCTCAATGTCACAAGCCAAAAGTGGTAAAATAAGTCACTACAGCTGGAACGGAGAATGCAGACAAAACGAGATGCTCCTCAGCGCCGCTTCCCATGGCCTGTTGTCAACTTATTCAGAGCACCATCCCTCAGCACCACATCACTTAAATTATTAAACACGGGAGGGGGATTCTTTTAACACATTCAACTACATCGCTTTCTTTTAATTCTGAACTTAGAATAGGTAAAAACACAATACCATCAAAAATATACAAGTAAGCTTCAAAAATAAAACTGAAGAAAAAAAAAAGGAATGAAGTTGTGTAAGTCGATGCATGTCGATTGCGCCAAACAAATGTAAATAAAAGTTTACATTCCTAATCGTGCAGTTTACATGTTTTAATGGAATGATCAGGATTACGTAGAACAATGAACGATTAGTTGTTTTATTCCACTCTCAATATCAGTCATTTTCAGGAACAAGGAATGCACATACAATTTCTAGTGACATTCCCGAAATACAGCCGATCTCTGTATTCAGGCTCTACTACTGGACAGATGGGATGACTAACCAGATCTTCAGGTCACAGACATCATCAGTTATCTACAATAGCAGACAGACGTGAGGCGGGCCCTTACTAGTAAATATGATCAGAAATGCCACCAAGTCCGTTTTCCCCTCGCTACTTGCTAGGTTAAATTGTGCTGGACCAAGTAGAGACATCAAATCAACATAAAGTACCTCAGAGTTACAAGCGACAAGCCAGTTGGTTAAAATAAACGGCTACTTGTGTTCACAAGAGCATGATTAGAAAAGGAGGACAAGGCAATCTCTGAAAAGGAATAAGAACATCGGGGTAGTCAGGGTACGCCAGCTGGTCCGTGCGCAGCTGCTGCTAAGTAGAAGTGGCACGTGTGTTTTTCACGGGATTTCACAAGGAGAGAAGCTGTATTCTGCTATTGCCCGAGTGGAAATCCTCCTTCCATTGGAAGCCATGTTGCTTAATACTGATTTAAAGTGAACCTAAAACCACCCGAGGAACTCTGCTTACGGAGAACTCAACATGATATGCAGCTGGTTCTGGAGCAGGTAAACATCTCTGATTATGCTAGTCACTAAATGGACCACGTGGTGACAAATTTAGCACCCCAGTAGTTTCATGGAAGTAAACGCGTCTGCCTCTGTATTGCGATGTAACACAGCTAACTACTTTAAAAGGGTCATGTCTTCAAATTAGTTTTTGATTCGTGGAAGAATGGATCGTTGGATTTTACAAAAAAGGGTGAAACTGCAGCTCGGCACTGCCGATCGGACAGCAGCGATGCAGGAGGAGGCGGCCGGGCTCTGCAAGGCTCGTGATATACCGGAGTGGGTCAGAGCGCATGGCTCAGGCACAGAGCGAGACCACTGATCTACAAACTCCCGAGGGCATCACACACAAGCGGGTCTATTCCGAGCGTCGCCGAAAGGCAGGAAGGGTAACTAGTGCCCGGTGTGTGGCTTTGGTCTCATGTCTGCATCGTCACTGTAACCGCTCACGGCACCGGTTCAGTGGTGAATGAACGGGTTCAGTTTTCCAGCTGGGACCAGTCTGACTTAGTGAGTTGAAAGAACAGGGTGAGACAAAGGCGCAGACAGGCTTCAGACAAAACAACAACAACAACAACAACAACAACAAATCATCAAATAAGAGGAAAACAAAAAGGACCAAAATAACTTCAACACAATAAAAACACAATTTAACAAACAGCAAAAGTCCAGTTTTCAACATTACACTGCATGATTGTCACAGACTGAGCTGCAGACAGAGCGGAGAGGTACACGAGAGAGCAGAGGGTGGAAAACACTGAGCAGTGTCACATCCAGAGGGGAAATAAGGTGAGCTGCTGGGGCTCCACACCCAGGAAGGAACAGAGCTGATGTCTAGTGCGTCTGTAAAACAACGTGTACTGTGGGGGCAGCGACCGCTGAGTTCAAAAAGCAGAGCAACAGAGTAGAAGACACGGAAAAAAAAGCTGAAGGGGAAGACAATTTGCCAATCAGAAAACTAATAAATAGGGCAATAAAAGAAGTGTCAGCCGCAGTGTTTTTGTAACAAGATCATTCTGTGTTTTAGTGAGGGATGGGGGGGGGGGGGCGTGAAGCGTGATGGGTGGGGCCGCTGGACAATCAGCACTGAGAGAAGGTTTGCTTGATCTCATCCAACACATTCCCAAGCAGTGTCGGCTCGTCACATTTAGCATCGATGGAAACCGTCTGACCAGACTGAGGGGGAGAGCAAAGAAGAGAGAGAAAATGGAAAGGTAAAATCGATTGGTTTAAAAACAACAACAACAACAACACTATCTGCCTCTGAAAAGTTGCATTACAAAAGGGCTGGAAGGGCGTTTCTCTTACGGTTTTGACCAGCATGCAGACGTGGTGACCCTGGATAGACCTGCTATACATGGAGGCGCAGGAGTCGATCCTTTCGACAACTAATCCAGCAGGAAAAAATGAACAAATACCAATAGCTTTTCAGATTATTTAGTTTCCTGACAGAAACAGTATCTACAACAATAGGTGAGCCCCCCCTCAGTCTTGTGCCACCTTGTTGGATTAGCTAGTCGGGTAGAAGGCGGGGTGGGTGGGTATGACTACGTACCAGAGAAATGGTGGTGGAAGCAGATTTTGGCCAGCAGGTGATGGAAGGGCAGGTTGATGCCTTCCAGTCTGACGGAGCTGCCCTTCAGGTCGCCCGACTCCAGCAGCTTCGCAAACGCATCGCTGACCAATCAAAGCAGCACAAACCACGTTTCCAATTACTCTTGGTCCCCAGACGATACGTTTTCTAAAAGGCGCGGGCAACCTTTCCCGGAACAATCTTAAACTGCAACTTTGAGCAAAAGTTGTGAAATTCTAATTATCCATCGTAAGTGAAATGCATCCATCCAGAAGAGAACCTTTTTAACCATTTACTGGTGTTGAATCTTTGGTGCTGGCTCTGAATGCTCTCTTTTACAGCGTCATTAAACCTGCATTACCTTAAAACAATGGCATCTTGAGGATCAACATTGTTAGCATGTATTTTTTTTTTTTTTAAGAATACTTTCCAGGTAGAAGCGTCATAAACCAACCTGTAGCAAGGAGTAGTGATCAGGTAGGAGGTGCATGTAAAGTGCAGTTTGAAGTCCAATTTCTCATGAGTGGAAGAATCCTCATCCTGTGACAACCCCCCCCCCCAAAAAAAAAAAAAAACAATCAATGAACTCCTGCAACATCTGGTTGAATTTCTTCTGGCCTACAAACATGTATAAAAAATGATGAAGAGGTGATCAGATCTAGAGGCGGGTCCAATAACTGCCGTTTACATTGTGAGTTTGACTATTTCCTAAACAATTCACCACTTTTTCATCAGAAAGAATAACGTCAACAGTCAGCCGGTATTAGATTTAATCTGCATTTAATCCGTGGAATATTAGCATGGATGCTTGAAGGCTGCATCTGAGTTCACAAACCGACTCACCACATGAACTGGATATAAATAATCATGTCGGTCACATGATGCCCCCCCCTTATTGGTCAAACAAACACTCATGTTAGCGATGAGCTTTAAATATCAGTTCTCCCCACCAGTTAGACCCGAAGAGGTCTCTTGTAAAAACATCTGCAAATCCTAAACAGAAGTCCAGCTGTTGAGGACGACCCCGAGCCGATGAATGAGGCTCTACAACGATAGACTCCATCCTGTTTACCTTCACTATGAATGTGAGCGTTCCCTTCAGCTTCTGTGGCATAACGATGCTCTGCACCGTGAAGACAAATCGCGCCTCATTGGACACCCCTGAACCAGGAGAGAGAAACAGATCCACTTCACTTGGTACTCGTTGACTCAAAAAAACCAAAAAAACAAGTCTTGCATTGCTGTTAAACAGATTATGAGCGACGTTCAAGAAATCGACTTTTCTACGATCACTGACCAGGTGGGAGTTGGAAAGGGACTGTGAGGCCATCGTGTGGACCTGAACCGTCTGGCCTCTGCAGCTTGGAGTTGAGAGAGTCCAGAACGTTGAACTCCATGGATTTGAGGAAGCTGTCGCACTTGTTTTCAAATATGACAGACACCACCACCTGACTGCCATCCTGCAGGTTTCCCTGGATGTCATACACCTGAATCAGAGGGCAAAAACACTTATATTTATTGCTAAATAAATGCATTGAATACCAACAAACTGTTTGCACTTCACTCCATGTTAATCAATAGCCGAGTGTCGATTAAAGAAGGTGCATATACAGTAAACACAGCGACTCTGCTTCACGGCCCCAACAACAAAGCACACAGCACCGCTTCCAAAAAAAATGAGTTCAAGCACAAAGCTGAAGTCACAAGGACAGAATCGTTGTCAGAAACTGTTGCAACGCTGGCGTGCAGCAGAAACGGGTCCGTCAATAGCAGCGGGAACAGAAACACATCTAGAAAAGAGATTTGGTAACTGACAGAACTCCAGCCGGTACCTCGTCAGCATCCTCCATCATCTTTAAAGAGGGAGAGAGAAAAGGGACAAATCTACAAACACCGTTTTCTTTCCGTCCTGCTGTCGGAGATCATTTTCACATTAATATCGGGATGTAAAATATAAGTGTGTGCATGATGCTTCACACATTTGTGTACGCAGAGGTTTAAATTTAATGTGGAGTGGGGAACATTCAGGCTCTTCCATGGCCAAGGGTCATCATTAAAAAATACAGACTACTATGAGAGAGCATTGTTGATCTTAGGTGTGATGCATTCATTTATTCCAACCCCGTCTAGCTGATCAAACAAGAGAAAGAAAGAAGATTGCACTCTTCATATGATAAAACAGGGACAGCGGAATCAGATTATATTTAGATATTCTTCCTGATTCATGCCGTTGAATAACAGCCAGCTGGCAGAACAATTTTGTCACTGAATTTAGGATTTCAATGTTAAACACGATCGGTCGGATCAGTTTTATTCTCCTGAACATTTGGGTTGGGGTTTTTCCCCCCCGTTACCATTTTAATTTTGCGGCTGTTCCATAGCCCCGTGGTAAAAGCAGCAGAGTTTCAGTCGCCATCACTCACCATCTTGATGTAAGAGTTCTCAGCCAGCAGGCAGTAATTGGACATGGGCTGAAAGGAGAGAGCAGGCCGGGTCAGGTCAGGCACTCAGTCGCTGCATGCTAACAAAGCAACAGGAGCCGCTTCTATCCCAGCGGAGGCTTCAGAATCCAGGCTGGGTCATGGGTCAGCAGGTTTAATCAACACAGATCAGAACGGTGATAAAGTATACAGCCTACAAACAGCGACAAGCCAAAGGCGATGCCTGGATGCCACTTCATTATCACGGACAGCGTAAACCCAACTGTGTGCCGCGGCCAGGCTGCTACACTGACCGGCAGAGGATCGTCCTCGTCCACGGTGCCATTCGGCACCGACTTCTCTTCGCCTCCGTCGTTGTGGTGACGATGGTGATGCTTCTTCTTCTTCTTTTTCTTCTCCTTCTCGTCCTTCTCCTTTTTCTGCTTCTTCTTCTTGTGTTTGGAGGATTTCTTATCACCGGGAACCACAATGAAGATGGAGGAGACATGTCATTAAAGAAAATCAAGAAAAGGTTCAAAGCTGAAATTCGTAGCGGAGCCTCGGCTACTGGTAGAAAGTGTTCGTCCGGAGAAAACACGTGACCGGGCAGGCTTTCGGCACGTCGTTCACACGAGCTTGAGAGAACAGCAGCTGCCACTGTGCTGCGCAGTCGTGTCACTGAGATGGAATCTCTAGCACCTCAGCTAAACCTTCTGCTTGGTAATTATTGGACGAGTGGTGACTCACAATCTCCTCCGTCTCAGCGTCCTTGGGCTCGTCGGGCTCAGAGTCTAGCACCGTGCCAGAGGCTTCACCAGGCAAGGAGGCCGCTTCAGCTTCTGCTACCGTCGCCGCTTCCTGTTCAGACACACACGCGGAGGCGTGAGCAGCGAGCGGCCATAGCCGTGCAGCATATATACACACACACACACGAGTTCATATATATATACGATCACTCAATCATCACAGAATCAGCTGCAGCATACTGAGGTCTGTGACATCACTGACGTAAACCTCAGAAGAGGATCACACTGAATACGGTAAAAATACGACGACATCCCGCGTCTGCAGGTCTCATCCAGATGTGAGGTGGCTTCATTCTGGGAACACTGCATTTTCCGAAGGCGAGTTGGACCCGGCATTAAATGTGTCGTCGGGATTTTGATCCGAGTACACTTAGAATAGAAACTAACTCATTTCGCGGCGTGTGCCGCGAAATGAGTTAGTTTGTAGCTAGAGAAGAGAAGACCGATTTGATACACAAACAGACAAGACATAAGTCAGCTCCGCTAGATTTTCATGAATGTGGTAATCTAGAGACAGACGTTAAACGAGAGTGGGATAGAGAACAGGACGCAAACGACTGATTGTGAATGTCACGGCGAGTAACTTTAGTTACTACTTACTTAGTCCGATTTAAATGATCACACAGACGGCCTGCATCCACGCTAATCTAGGCGTCCAGCAAGTTAAATTCTAATCTGGTGTTAGAATGGACGTCTTCAAAATGGTGACATTTCATCGTAAAATCTTTTTTATTTGGGGATGAAAGTTCACCTTTCCCTCAAAATCAGCTATAAATGACTCTCAGACCTGGTTTTATTAAATTGTTAATGTAAAAAAAATCTATGGCTAAAAGAACAGTGGGCCACGTGCTAAAGAACATTTTTTTTAATAAGATGTTTCGTGAGAATAAGTAAAAAAAAAGAAATGTAGGCAAATGTGGCCATGAAAGAAGTCGGGACACACGTGGTGAAGACCATAAGGAACAGACTCCAGGGAAACTCCACCAACACAACAGCAGCATCAGCATCTACTCTGAGCTCGAGACACCCAGCGAGAAAAAATAAAACCTGTGGAGGAGAACCACTGGAATCGTGGGACAGATACACACACATGCTAGAAAACATAAGAAATCTGGGAGAATGGGAGAGGAAATTGTTATGACCTGTGAAAGAGAGGAAGTTGTGAAAGATGGGAAAGTGAACTGAAGTGTGCGTGAGGCGAGGCAGATCCAAAAAGCATGGGTGAAACGGGGATATATAAACTGCAGAGATGAGGGTGGGAGGAGGACAGCAAAAAAAACGAAACGAGAGCAGGAGAGGGTGTGACTCAACCTGGGTGTTAGAGGGCACTGGAGCGTTTGAGAGCCAGAAATCCAGATCCGAAACCTAGAAGAGGGAGGGAGGGAGAGGAGTGCAAGGAGGTGAGGAGACACCAGGTTCTGTATCTTTGTACTATTCGCGAAAATGGATACAGAGATTACGCCCGCTCTATTTCATGAATAAATCAAGGATAGGATGCCACACCATCAGCCACTAGGAAACAGACACTCGATCACTAAAGCTGATTGAAAGGCAGCAAAGGGAGTGCACTGAAACGATCTAAAATATTGGTTTGTGCAAAATAAAACTTTTGCAAAACTCAAAGACTACATGTAGTGCTGCATTTTACACCAGATGATTTAATTTATTCAGAATTCAAGGTCAAATTCTTAGATGAAAATATCTTCTATATAACTCTGGTTCCAATTCGGAAGGCGAATTGTTCCACAATTTGTGTCAGCACATTCTGTACCTCTGCACTGGTGGAGGTGGGCGGTGCTGCCACCTCTCTGGGTTCTTCTGATTGGACGACCGGTTCATCCGCCTGACCACCAAGAAGATCCTCCTCTTTTTCGTCACGTTTTAGTTTCTTCTTCTTCTTTTTCTCTTCTTCTTTGCTTTTCTGCAAGGAAAAGGTCCCCCACAAAATATATGAGGTTAAATTACAATCGACAACATCAAATCTACAGCCATCGTCATGCCGTAATGTCCGAAACCACCTCATAGATCTCAGAGTGGAGCGTGGTTTTAAAGCCATTTCATATTTACCTTCCTATCCCGGTCTTTGTCCTTCTTCTTCTCTCTCTTTTCTTTGCCGTTCTTCTTCCTGGGCTCCTGTGAAGCAGCGTCTCCGTCTTCTGCCGGGCTCTTTGGAGCTTCCGCTGCATGGTGCGACCTGACCGGTAGCTTCTCACTGTCTGCAAGTGGCCTGCACAAACGACAATATGCATAACCAGTTTGACTTTGTTTAGACGAGTGCGACCATGGTTGGTATGTAACTTATGTACTAATCTATTAAGGGGGGGGGAGGCAGCAATTCACTGGATTCAGGCATGTATCTCCACAATGTGCAGCAGCCAGATCTTATGGAGAGAACTGAAGGAAGTGGTTCCTCTGGCCATCAATAATTCCCAGATCGTTGGGGTTATACCAATAGTCTCCTTCATATTCACATAAGATCAGTCATGTTCCTTTCACCAAGCCGGACCCTCTGATGCGGTAACACGCACTGCAGCCCCCCAGTGGCCACTCTCCGTTAAGACATCACATGTCATCGGTGACAAAGACCAACTGCATTTATGGATTCCGATGCTTGTGAACACGCATTACAGAACATAAATCAGAAACTTTCATTGTGTGTACTTTTCTGTGTACAATAATGGGACATCCAACCATGTCTATGACGGCTCAGACAAACTAAAGAAAGCAAGGATAAACAACACCCTCTTCAGATTGTCCTCAACAATTCCTGCTCTCCATCTGTTAGCCTAAACCCTGAAATATCCAAAAGACTTTAAGTGATCTAAACTGGCCTAAATGTGCTTGTTATTTTCCACCAAGGTCATGCAGGAAATGCACTTAAAAATAGCTTTTGAGTATAAAAACAAATGGTGACCAAATGCTACAGATAAGGATCTGGGCCATGTGGGCAGAATAACTGTATTTCTCAAACCCTGGGATAAGTTTCCCAAAGGCACAACGTAATTGATTATTGATAGACCATGAGAATTGATCCTGCACCATTAGAAACATGTGTTGTAATGCTTTTGGGAGCCTATCCCAGGAAGGCAGTAGGCAAATCATGAGGAAAAGCAGCAGCAGACACTTAATTATAGTGTTTCTATAAATAAAAAAATTAAAAAAACTTCACCCCCCCCAAAAAAAATATGCTTTAAAAAAAAGGACAGCGAAATCAAAGAAAAGGCTGTTCTGAGAAAGAGTGACATGCTGACAAAGACAAAGCAGAGTAAGAGAAGTGGATATTGTAACTAGGCTGCCATGGACAACGGATATTGAAAATAAAAAGGGAAATTAGCAGAAATAGGTAAAAGCAAGCAAACTCCACGTGAGGAAAGAAAGGTCAGCGATTCTAGCAAGAGGAGCAAAGCTCAGAGCGCTCAAAAGAAAAAGACGGGCAGTCAGTATGTTTAGTCGGAGCTCATGTCCCGAGGATGGGATGCAACTCACCTGCGCCCGGCTGCTTCCAAGCTGCCACACAAAAAGGCAGTGAATGGTGTGTGTATGCATAAAGAGGGGGGAAGCAGAAAACAGAATGCAGTGAGAAGAAAGTGAAAGGACTGAAGAACCTGGCTCACATCAGCTGTGATGCTACGAGCAGGAAGGTAAAAAACAACACCTAAATGACGCGTCAGGAATGCAAAGGACCCGAGGAGAAGATACACGGACGTAGTGAGGGAGGACATAAGAGTGGCTGGTGTTGGGGAGGACGATGCAAAGGACGGGGTGAAGTGGAGAAAGTTGATTCACTGTGACGACCGTTCACAGGACAAGCCGGAAGAAGAAGAAATGGAAATGGAAAATGGTCTGCACTTTAATCCTGTGCTTCGATCAGAGTTCTCACACGAAGCTCTGACCAAATGGAAAGTTAGGGTCAGAATAAACTCACTTGTCAAGGTCGATGTCCAGGGCTTTATGGGGGTCGTTGGGGTCTTTGTCGTCATCATCACTGGGTAAGGCATTCTGAAGCATTGAGAAGGGGAAATCAATAGAAAAGTTCGTAATAACCTTTGAAATTGATCTCGTCAACGACGACAACAAACAAAATGTGAAGACGCCTGTTGAGAGACTGGATGAAATGAAACGGCATCATAAATGAGTAATAATTAACAAACCTATTACGATAGGAAAACATCTTTAATCCGTTTGATCCATCTTATTCTCAGACCAATTTGAAGCATCCCACTGAAATCAAATCTATTTCCACCGTTGTGTGAAGACACCAATCAGATCAGAGCAAAAATCATGCACCAAAGGTAAACCGCCACGTGTCCGGCTGCCGTGTACGACTCTGTTGCTTTCTTTGCCACAGCTCCTGCGTACCTCTGGCATTTCCTCGGTAACAATGTCAACCATGTGCGCGGGCGTGATGTCCTCCTCGCTCTCTGGTCCCGAGTCGTGTTTTTTGCCTCGGCCGCTGCGCTTTTCTTTCCTCTTCTTCTTGTCCTTCTTCTTCTTCTCCACTCTCTCTTTCCGTCTTCGTTCCTCCTCCAGTTTCACATACTGGTCGGACATGGGCAAACCTGTGGTCCAGGAGGAGGACATTTGTGTCAGCCACCAAGGAGGTTGCGTTTTTGACGGCATTTCTGCGTGGGCTCTCCGGCAAAGTAAATCACGAAGAGCAAAAACGATGAATCTACTAAACGTTGAAGACATTAGTCAAAATTTGAGCAAGGCCGGTTGATTCTTCATTTTTTTGCTCTTCGAGGTTTTTGACAGCATGCGTCTGTCTGTCTGATTGTCTGTCTGTATGTTTGTCTGTCTGTTTAAGGATTACAGAAGAACTGCTGAACGGATTATGATGAAAACAGATCTCGTAAAATATGAATTCAAATCAATCACCAAAAATCGCAGTCAAAGGGGCCCGATGTGCAATATCATGGATCTGATCCATCCAACTCAGAGTCACTTTTACTTTTCATGGTTGGTTTATAAAGATGCCAAGAACAATTTAGAACCTTTTGGTGATGATCCAGATCACCATGGCAACAGTGTAAATCCAGTTATGAGGGGAATGTGCTGCTTGGCGGAGGCCTGAACTCTAAATGTTTTTGTACTTTGATGAATAGCTCATTCTGAAGATGATTTTGAGTGTGAATCATGTGGATCCAGGACTTTTTGTGGATTATCGCCTGTCAGAATGTTACCTGGGACTTTGAGAGGCACACTGAGGTCAATCTGCACAACTGGGATGTGCTCCACTCCGGGGGCTTCCTGGTAAACCTACGCAAAGAGAGCAGGCATTCACGACATGATCCACAGCACAAGACATTTGGCCTAGAACTAGTCCGGATTTAAACCGGTCCGCTTTGAGTGCAGCGTGAGAATGCTGCCTAGCAATGAGCAGGTTAGCATACCTTCTGAGAGGACGGAGACGCTTTGATGTAGAAGGGGTTGTTGGCCTGCTCCTGCTTTCTGGCTTCCCTTCTCTGGGATTTGGGGGGGGGGGGTCATAAATGAATCAATGAAAGTCGTGAGATGACAGATTTACAAATGATCAAAACTACAAGACTACATCCTAAATGAGCATCTTGTCCTTTTCTAGATAGAAGTGCCGTTTGTTGATTTGTCAATGGCTCACACATGGGAAGGTTCTTCTCAGCGTCCAAAAAGAATCCCCACGATACAAGCGACATGTTATCAACGCTACTATTCTACCGACAGGCTCACCCTCGCCAGCTCCTTCTCGTCCACCTCCGTGTGTCTGGAGCGAGAGTGTTTGGGCTCCTCCTTGGTAAAAGTCGCCTTGGGCTGCTCATCCTCAGACCCGCTCTCAGACGGAGGCTCGTTGATCCAGGCATCCAAGTCCAGACTACACAAACGAACTCAGTCACACCCCGGCGCTTCAGTGTCACGCGTAGCTGCGCGATAACGCGGCTTTGCTAAGCCCACTCACCCTTCAGGAACAGGCACTTTCTTCTGCGCCTTCGGGGCAACAGGGTTGAGTTCTCCGGCAAACAGTGCGCTGACTTCTTCTGCCACTTCTACATCCTTCTGCTTCAGTTTCTGGATGTACTTGACCAGCTGCAGGATGCAGGAAGCCTGAGGACACAACCAGCAGCCAGGCCGATGTGAAGAAAAGAAGACCGATTTCCTGAATTCTATGTAGGAGTTAGCCTTGAGGGGCTTATAATGCCAAGCATTAAATGTACGCCTCTTTCTTACCCTCTCCTGCACCTCCAGGTTGGCGCTCTGGACAAACAGAGGTAGCCTGTCGATCATCAGCTGGCTGGTTTCCTGTGCTGCTGTGCTTTGCGTGTTCCCCTCCTGGCTCTTCAGCAAGGTGGCAAACAGCTTGGCTGCATTCTGCACGTACACCGCCTGGATGTGTCCAGGCAGGGTGGCCACCTTCGGCCGCAGCATGGCCTCTAGCGTCTGCATCGGGTTCTCCAGGTGTCTAAGAATAAAGAAGTGAAGCGGGTTCATTGTCTCAGGAATGCGAAAGCCTTCGTTTGCAAGCGTGCACCCGAACAAGAAGCAGCAACATACTCGGAGAATTCACCGCAGATCCAGGCAGCAGCGTACAACACCTCACAGATACCCATCCGCTGCATGTTGCCCGTCAACAGGTGGCCGTTGTCCAGCAGAGCGGCCATCTGGGCAACAGCGAAGCCCCTGATGGCTTTGACCCGGATGGCCACGTCCAGCATCTGAGAGGCAATGAGCTGGCCGTGGCGAGTGCCCTCTAATCGGGTCAGCTCCACCAGGATGCTGATGTACCTGTTGAACAGATTTAAAAATAAAAAATAAAAAAGATGCAGATGAAAATCAAATCATCGAGAATGAAACAGCGGCGGTGTGGAGATGGCTGGACGGGAGGCAGACCATTCAAAGTTGGTGATGTACTGGTAGTTGCTCTGGCTGCAGATATCAATGATCTTGGTGAGCAGCTCATCTCTGTAGGTGGTTCCTTCTGCTTTATCCACGTGAAGCATCAGCTTCTTCACAATCTCCATCAGATTCTTTTTGGATACCTGAGAGAGCAGCGAGAGTCAGACCAAACGTATGAATGTGAGAACGATTGTTTGGACCAGTGGCTACAGGAGCCGGTCTCCTAGCCTTTTAAGGGTTCTACAATCCCAGAAATTAGTACCATGCCATAGAGCAGGTCCAGAGCTCTCAGCCGGATGGACTCGTCCTTGTCGTCCAGACACTGGAGGATGAGGTCCTTGTGAGACTGGACTGACTTGGGGTGGGTCTTCAGGATCTTGGACATAGCCAGCAGCCCCAGGTACTTCACTAGAAGAGCAGAACAATGGATTTTACCTCTCTGCCCTACCAAGGAGAGGCATATTTAATTCTATATTCGCTCATATTACTCTAAATATTATTCTCTGCAATATCAGCAATGTCTGTCTTTGGAATGTCTAATTATTTGAGTCCCTATCATTTTACAAAGCCGACTATCCTCACTTGAGTGATACAATAATCAGTTTTATATTATACTACTGAAATATTTACTCTTAAATATGAACGGATCACAGGTTCTGATATAATAATCTGCAATAATCCTAAAAGGCCTAGAGTCTAGACTAAATACCACAAAGGAAAGGAACACAAAATATGCAGACAATTGGAAATGACACACAAACACGCACACACTGGAAGCAGCAGTTTTGTTTTCCTTCATCCTATCGCTGACCTTTTTTTCCTACTCACCAACAGAATCTGCTGAACCTCAATTTTCCGGCCATCGTCTAATCTTGTGGGGATAAATGCGTCTGGGGTTCTCGGATCGATGAGAGGGTGTGTGTGTGAACGTGTGGTCGTGATCTTGGGGTGGGGGGGGGGGGGGGGGGGGGTAAGGCTTGTGCCTGCGCTGCCTACATTTCAGAAATGACCCAATATACGGCTTCAGCTTCAGGCGAGAGATCCTTCCTCTTACAAAAGGTGAAAACAGCGGATCAAACGGAATTCACTTTCAGTTGAAAGGTGAAAAAGCGTTTCCGTGCCTTTCCAGGGTTAATGATATGGAACCACTAGAAGCATTTTGTACAGCAGTTTGCAGATAAGTGACACCTTATGGTCATAACACAGAAAGCATCAAAAACGCCGACTTGGCATTGAGCTTTTGTGATCTTTCACCTACCCCCCCCCCCACCCCGGTGATTATAATTGTTGAAAAGTGTTTCCATTAAAAAGGACCAGGAAGGGTCGATTGTTTGGATCCGGTAAAACAAAACCACAGATTCACAGTCTGCTCTACAGAGTTCTATAGACTACTCTTCACACACATTTATCCATGTATGGATTGTCCAGATAACTCGAACGGCAACAAGCTCCGAATGCAAAATGCTAAATTTCACTTCTTTGAGATCCGAGAGAAAACAAGTCGTTTACTTCCTGTGAGATAGCAGGCTTAATGTTTTGACAGGGGTTGGAATGATCTACCGTAAATGGAATGGTATTCTAAGCAGGCCACCAAATTGAGTGGAAAGTCATAATGTTCGAGTTATCCCGGGCGGGGGGGGGGATCGACGTGATCATCGACTAAAGGGGGCCAACTGTTCCAAAAACACTCAGACAATGAGAAAATGACACACTGCAGGCATTGACAGAGGGCTCACAGTTCTGGTCCGAGTCTTCTATCAGGATTCGCAGTTTCTGCACACAAAGCTGAGAGGGGGGGGGGGGGGCAGAACAGGGAAGAGGGAGAGCAGTGAACATCCCTGTTGGGCTTTGCAACACCAGTTTCAGTCCTCTGACAGGCTAAAGTGTGGAGAATTGATTTTTGACGACATTCACAAGGATTGAAAGTAGTTTTTTTTTAAACCAGCATCGTGAGGTTTCTGGCCAGCCTGATAGTCGGTGTGTCTCTGGTGAAAGCAAGAATTGTACAATAGAAAGGGATACAACCAAAATGGAGCTGCATGAAAGTGCAAATGAGGAAGAGGAGGAGGAGGAGGAGCGGCCCTCGGAGGCTGACCTGGATACTAGCGCTGTGGTTAGGCATCCCAGAGGACAAAGAAATCAACACTGCAATGCAGGACAAGGGGATTATCAGAACTGACTGAACTACATGTAAAAAATAAATACAAAGCCTTTTGCAGTATATTCAAATTCGCACACAAAACACTAAATTCACTCACAGCTTTCGAGACGACATGAGCGAACTCTGTACTGACCTGCAATCACAGTGTTGACACATTCATACAGCAGAGACATGGCAGAGGTGCTGCAAGACAGGAGGGCGGGGTAGCAGTCAGAAGAGGGTGGATTATCAGATCAAAGATGATGTTACCATCCAAGAAAAGACCTGCGAGCTCACCTGTGGATCAAGTTTGTCAGAGGTTCGATTAACTTCTTTCCCAAACGTGGCTCCAGCGGCGTGAGTGCACCAAACTGTCAGACGAACACGGAGGCCATGAAGCACAGCTGAACTTCCCACATGGGTTTACAGCGTTCCAAAGTAAAGGTCACCCTGCCAGAACCTTCCAGCTAAATCTTTGACTTGTAGCAAATATAGCAAAAAAGATGGACACAGAACTGCATCCTGTTGACTTACCAGCTTGATAATCTTAATGAGGACCCAGTTATTAGTGGAGGAGGTCATGAGCTTAAAGAAGAGCGGCGCTAGAGACAGGTAGTTCTTGGGATTCCTCCGAGCAAGCTCGCAGATGACGTTCACTGCTGCAGACTGGACACCTGAAGGGGGGGGGACCTCATTCAGTTTATTAGACCAGGATGTTTCGTCCATTACTATCATTATTACGTGTGAAGTCACTGGAGAGTTCTCCTTACACCTCATGAAAGCTGATAATTGACCTGCGCTACATTTTTATCTGTGCAACATTTACGCTATGGTGCTGCTGAATATTCTTAAGGGCTCGGCAGTCGGACAAATAAGTCCTCCGATCCTTCTGAATAATTCCGTGGGTGACCGGCGATAGAAGGCCCGTCTCCAGCAGCACCCCACTGAGGTCGCCATGCAGGGTCTTTCTGGATACCTGGGTCTGGGTCCTCTAGTTTCTCCTTAAGCCTGGGGAAAGCGGGGCGCAGGGACTCGGGGTACTTCAGAAACACCTTGTACATGATCAGCACCGCTTTCTTCCTGATGTAGGGTTTCGTGTGGGACATCTATCAAATCAGAAGAGCAGGGACATTATGATGCAACTTGTTTTAGGAATAGAATCCACAACTGCAAAGACTTGATGTGGGAAAAAAAAAGATAAAAATCTACAAGGCAATTCTGGTTGGTGAACCTCTGCACATGTTCTCTCACCAGGGTCATGATGTCATTGGCCAGATCCCGAGCCAGGTCAGGGGTAACAAAGCAGGAGAGACCAGTGAGGGCCACACCTGTGTCATACTGGCTGGGACTGCTGAGATCCTGGGAGGGGGAAATATACATATATATATAAAAAAACAACAGGCATTCCATAAGAGGGAAAGGGTTGTCAGGCGGATGAAAGGGCACAGAGAGAGAAAATAACTCACCTTTCGGATCTGATTGGTCGTCAGCATGATGACATCAGTGCTCTCGTGAAAGCACTGCGAGGCCGCCAGGTAACCGATCCTCTGTTGGGGCAAGGCAGAACTTTCATTCTACGCCGTCGTTGCTAGATTTTGGGCAGTGCTGCACACAGAACCTGCTGAGACGACTGCTTGTGCCATTTCTGGGCCAGACCTCTGAATTTGGATCAGTTATCAATAAGTACTGTCGGACTGGAGGACCACTTCAGAGAATAGGCATAACAAAAGGGGGATTGATCATCCATGATGGGAGGTAAAGGAACATGATTCCCCCCCCCCCCCCACCTGGACCGTGTCTTAACTCCGTAATGGCTTTGGTAGGAAATAATGTGACAAAAAACAACAACAATTTCCTGGAAATTTCAAACAGCATATCCATTAATTGATAAGGTAAATAAAGTAAGACGTTTCTCGCTGCGCTCCAAACACACCTTGTACGTAAACTTGGAGGAACTCATGACTTCAACAATGTTGAACGCGGCCCAGCTGACATCATAGCCCAGCATCTGGAGCTGTGGCACAGAAAAGAGAGAGATGAGGCTTCGCGTAAAAAGGAGCGCCGCACCGACAGAGAGGCTGAGCTGAAAGCTCTGAAACGCAGAAGAGACCACATTTGCACGAGAAACATCTAAAGCTAACGTGGGCCGAGCTATAAATGGAGCGCTTTCATTTTAAACACAACCCGGACAGCAGCCTGGACGAGAAGTCGGCTGCTCGTCATCGAGCTTTGCAGCGAGCGTCCGTAAGAGAAGCTACACGCATGCTGCCTGGCAACAAATGCAGATATATAAAGAACATAGGAATGCATTTCTCATGTTAGAAACCGCCTCCTCAAAACTCATAAAAAAACAACACGGACCAAAGGGCCTCTGGTTTGGTCATGTTTCAGTTTCTCGCTGATCCGATTGAAACATTGACTTTGAATCGGCAGGAGTGAAGAGTTAGTGGTCGGGATATCTCACATAGCTCAGCTTGCACACGGCATTGGCTTTGACGGCGATGTTGTCCTGCTTGAGCTCCTGTTTGATCTCATCAATGCACGTGGAGATGTACTTGGCCTGAGGGTCAAGAAAAGAACATTATAAAAAGGAACAGCGGTTCAGAACGGGTGCAGTGGCAGCTGGAACGGGATTCGACAGAGAGTCTAGAGTCCGGAAACCCAATTCAAGACTTGTGTCGGCGTACGTGACGCAGCCCCGAAGACAGCTAGACGGCGAGAAAAAGCAGATTTATTTTGCCTCGTGATCCTAGCTTGAATTTAATATAACATGTGTTTTTGGCTGATAGAACTACAATGAAAACACTGCACGGCATCACTCCGATTAAACACCCAACGGTTGTTTCGCACACGCCACTCCCTCTGAGGCATTTTAACAAATCTCCAAAGCCTCAAACCGACTGAATAAATGACTGAAATAATGGCCGCGTCCCTGACCTCCTGACATCCAGGAAGCAGAAGTCAGACCTGAAGGTGGAAGACGAGCCGAGATAGCTCCGGATGGACATGAGCAATCTGTGAAACACTGCAAAACCCAAGCACACACACACAGCTTTGTAGAGTGTGTGTGTGTGTGTGTGTGTGTGTGTGTGTGTGTGTGTGTGCGCTAGTCATGTGTGTGCAGTCATGAGACAGCACAGTGACAGGAGGGTGCGGAGGGAGGCCTGAGCGCCGCCGCCGCTCCCGTGGCTCGCACGCGCAGGCGGGGGGGGGGGTCGCCACATTTGTGATTAGCATTAAATGAACTGGAAAAGTTGTCAACGGGCCAACGAAGCCCATCAGCGGAGACCAACCCGAAGAAGCTCCGAGGTGAAGCTAACTGGTGCTAAATAATGCACACAAGTGGCAGAAACCTCATTGGTAAGAATAGAGAGTTCTCGTCTTCGTTCCATCGGCCCGCCGTCCCCAAACGCTTTAAAAGGGGAGACACAAAAGACGTAAAAACACACGTAGATGTAGCGGACGGGGGGGGGGGGGGGGTCGACACACACTCAGGTGAGCATAGGTAAACACACACAGCTATTAATATTTCAGCAGACTGCCCGCTGTCGACTTGGCAACCAGCACCTCATCTCGGCCGCCCGGGTTGGGTTACCCACCGAGGAGGAGCTCGGAGACGAACGGCAGAGCAGCCGCAGGAGATCCATCGCCTCCTGCTGCCTCGGCTTCCTGCTTGGAAGCCATGCTTTGCACGCGTCTTTGTGTGAAACCAGCGAGAAGAAGAAGAAGAAGAAGGCCAGACTCTGCTCCTCTTTCTCATTCCGCTAGGAGAGGAGGAGGTGGAGACGTGGCTGGCTGCCCCCCCCCCCCCCCCCCCGAACACTGCCCCCTAACGACCGATTCCATTCTTCCACTGAGTGATGATCATCCCGTCATCATCCGCCTTCAATCATTGGTCGGACCTGTTAAAACCCGCTGAGAAAGCTCGTCTGCACTCGATCTGGCCCGCGTCATCACATCTTCCATTGAATTCTGATACAAACTCCAGTAAATGAACCAGTTCCACCGAGGAGGTCTTTCCCAGTTCAGCCAGTCACTAGGGACCGATAATGGATGCGGTTGTCCATCTTTCTAAGTGTTATATATTTTGGATTAGGGCAGATAAATAATCGATAATCCACCGAGGGTCCCTCCTCGAAATGCTAGCAGGTTAGCTAGCTGTCAGTAGCAGCTCTTCATCGCGTTAAGCCTTCTGTTTTTAAGCCCGACGGGGCAGACGGGATGTTAGCACCGGCGAGCTGTCACTGGGTTTAATTGATCCTTTAACCGATAATGGTGACTTCTTAAAGCAAGTGGCAGCTGGCGGTGAAATGGCTGCGCTGATTTGTGACGTTAGCTGCTCAGTCTGTCCCGTTAATCTACACGGTGTTTGCCATTATCAGTAGCTAGCTAGCTAGCGGCTAGCTAGCTAGCTAGCTAGCGACTCATTTAATCAATGAGTGCAGGAGAGAAACTGTCCCCGGTGTCGGTGCCCGGCCGCCCGCTACTTTACCTCGTCTTCCTTGTGATTTCTGATGCCGCGCACTAAATCCTGCAGGTTCTTATCGAACATCCGATCGATGCTCCCTTTGACAATCTTCAAAGCCATGTCTGTCTGTGACTTGTCCCGCTTGGCCGCTTCTATCCAGAGGTCCAGAGGCTGACTGGACTACCGACCCCCCGCCTAGACTGTCTCTCGTCCACCCGGGACCGTGCGTGCGGGACCCGCAGCCGATTTGCCAAACCCGGGTTAAATGAAGCAGAGGCCAGACTTCGGGCGTCCCGTGCTGGGCGGACGCTGGCGATGGATCGGTGCAGGAAATGGCTGACAAAATGGCGCCTGACGTCAGCTGACTGGAGTATTACTCGGTAGAATTAAAGGTCTAGTTCCCCCTCCGTTAAATAACAGTGTCCATTTGAAAAGTTATAAACTTAAATTATATGAAAAGAAAAAAAAAAAAAAAGTCTGCCTGACAGCTTGTCCCATAACTTCAGTGTCCCAAGCGGCCAGTCATTCAAAGATACGGTCAGTGGTCTGTACCATAGTAGCACTGCTGCACACTATGGCCACGACTGGACCTCCACTTGTACACAGTGCAGACAAAAAAAAAACACAGTTACACAAGAGGACGGACACAAAGCCATGCTGAGATTTTTATTCAAGTCTCAACTCTTGTGATAGAAATGCTTTACCAATTTACATAGCACTAAAAACACATGTATGCCTTTGACGAGAAAATGACAAGTTGCAGCTACGGGAGATCTCCATAGCTTTCAGGGGCAGATTATAACCGGTACATTTAATCCATTCATTGGTAGAGGCGAGAGCGAACACTATGGGAAGACGAGACCTCAGATGCAAATATTTGCAAACAAGGATATAAAAAAGTAAGTGAAGATCAGTTGGAAAAATGAATTTGTATTTCAGACTGGATTGACTGGATCAAGACCAGATAAATGGGGAATGGGGGGGAAAAAAAACTAAACATAAGCACAAATAGTACTTTTACCACTCTCACAATGCCATACACACAGACAAGAGGTCTTTGTGATGTTTTGTAGGCTTTATAAAAACCTAAGTCAACATATGCAAGCAAGGGTTTCACAAAAACGTACAGAAAAATCAACATCATGGCTCCATTCCCCCCCCCCCCCCCCCCCCCCCAAGAGTCAAAGTCCCATCGCATACTAACCCAGCCTAATCTCCAGCTAGAAGTGCTAAAAATTTAATAATTCAATATACATATGGTGTGAAATACATAAGCGTTCATGTGCTCTAAGGAACGAAGCTAAGAGCCGGGGCACGGCGTGCGTCCAGGACGGGCTGAGCGTCGTATAAAACGTACATTTCAGAAAACAAACGAGGTGGAGTCGGGGTGGCGTTGCGCTACGAACCCACCACAAACTATCGAACTAAAATAGCTTTTCCTTTTTTGCCGTGGCAAGTTAAAGACCGCACAGTTTGAGCTATGGGGCCTTCTGGTTTGAGATCATTCAAGTACACGTCAAAACGTCGACACTGACATAACAGATACTGCAGGAACGTCTGGGCGAGTGTTGCAATGTTGTTGAGCCAAGAGCACTAACACGACGTCAAACGAAGGGCCACCATCTTTAGCACGTGGCCCGCTGCAGGGGCTGCTCGGGGCTGCTCGGGGCGGGGGGGGGTCCTTCAGCTCTCTACAGCAGGGGGCTCCGGCCCTGCGGCGATGGCGTCGTCGGCTTCTTCGTTGGTGTGCGTGTGCTGTTCAGCGGGGCTGCTCGGGCTCCGTCTACAGGGGGGGGGGAGGACAACGTCAGTCACGACCGCTGCTGTGTCGGAAAATCAGACCTGTTGAACCAGGAGGATGCGCACGTCGGCCTCGCAACTGGATTTCAGTTTCACGCAGGGTGCCAAACGCCGGCTTGCACTCATTCTGCTTGAGCTTAAATGTCATATTGGATTTCTACCTTGCAAATATATCAATCATGAAGTTATTGTTTCACCTCTGTGGACTCGAGGAGGCATCGTCGTCATTATTCTCCTCCTGGGCGGGTACATTTGGGTTTTCTTTTACATAAATGTCATCGGGTTTCTGTTCCGAGTCCCCGTTCACTGGATTGGAGTCTAGAAAATGCAAATCTTGATTAATATTTGAAAAGAAATGTGAAAAAGGAGCTGATGTGGTTGACAGATGGAAGCGAGAGGCAAAGCAGTGGCCTTTTTTTCTTTTTACCTGTGTCTTTTGTCTCGTTATCTTGTTCCTTGTCCTCCGTTTTCGCCTTCGATACCACCTCTGCCTTGCCCATAAAGCGAAGCTTTAGCTTGTTGTAGACCTCGCTTGCCTTTTCCATGACGGCAGTGCTGGCTTTATATCGCCGAATCTATAGAGGACATAACAAGGTCACTCAAAAAAAAAGAAAGACTGGAAAGACAACAGAGAAGGTAACGTAAACACCCCCCCAACTCTTTTTTGTGAGAAAAACAAACAAGGCAGGATTAAAGAAAACTTCAACATCTTGTAAACACACATTTGGGTTAAAATAAATGTAATCAAACCAGAGCTGTAATGAGATCACATTCAGCTACCGAAATAAAAAGCATCTGGAGCTCCCCAGCAGCCATTCAGACCTGGGGAAGCCTCCTGGCTCAGAGGTGATCGTGACCTTAAATAGAAGTCTTCTGATTCAGCCTTTAACGGTTAGAAAGAGCTTTACCAGAGCCAAACAACAGACGAGAGAATCTACCTTCTTCAGGGTGGCGATCACTTCAGCGTTCTTGTGGAGGATCTGGCTGGTGACAGGTATGGCCTCCAGTTCTTCCAGGGCCTTTAAGCACCGATCTATGTCCTGAGAGAGGGCGGTTAAAGACGGTTAAAGACTGGCATCGAGTGCGGAAACAGTGGAAATGCATTTAACCGTTGCAGCGGCTGCATCTTACTGGGTTGTCCACTTTGAGAGCAAACTTTATGTCCGTGTGGAGCTTCTGTAGCTTTTCCTCTGGGGAGGTCTCTGCACATGGACACACAAAGCAACAGTCTCTATGCTGTCACGCTTTTATTTCTGCCAATGTGCCTGTTGCACTCTGATGAAGTGTGAACCTGGGAGAGACTGACCCCTTTTCTTTTCCACTTTCTTCTCCGACGACCTCTCTGGTTTACGTTTTTCAGGAATAGACCTGAGAGAGAGAGAGAGAGAGAGAGAGAATCTGATCTGTACGCATTAAAAACATGACGTTCCTCTAAATACCTTGGTTAGCTCTCTGACGTGTTCTTACCTCGCTCTGCTCTTCTCTTCCAATCGTCTGGCTCTCTTTTCTTTGAGCTCTTTTTCCTTTCTCTCTTTTCTATCTTTCTTTATTCTGGCCTTCTTCTGATTGTCGAGCTTCTTGGAAGATTTCTTTACCTTTGGATGGGTCAAGGACAAGAAGTTGGAAGCATGAATAGATCCTGGAATCAGCTACAGTTCCTGACTTTGGATATGGATGATTTCCAAATGAGGAAATGAGCTTTCTTCCCTATAGCGGGTGGAAGTACCTCAGAGGGTGGTGGAGAATCGGAGTCCGAGGGCGCAGGGATCGGGGGCGGAGGGGGTTTCTTGGATTTCTTCAGAGGGTGATCATCTACACCTTCATTTGCGCTACTGCTGCTGTCAATGTCTCTCACTTTTTTACCTTTTTCCTTCTTCTTTTTCTTGTCTTCTTCCTTCTCTCTCTCACGTAGCCTACGGAGTTCCTCCGCCTCCTCCTTTTTCCGGCGCTCCTCCAGCTCTCTCCTGCGTTCCTCGTCTCGCTTTTTCCATTCACTGATGCAGTCGGCTTCGCTGTCGCTGTGAGGGAAACAAGCCCACCTTTACTACAAACTGGCGCGCACCTCGGTATTCTGACTGCAGTCGAAAGGAGGCGCGTAAAACGGAGAAGGAGTCGTGGACGCAGCCCGACCTGTCGCTGTCAGAGGAGGATGAAGGTGCTCGTTTCACGGGGGCAGGTTTTGGTTTCCGTGCCCGAGACTTTGGTGCAGGTTTCTCTGTGTGGAAGAGAATAAGCACCGGGCACATTCGCATCCGTAATCAGTAGGATATCCTTTAATGTCGGACAACGTTCAACAGCAGAATTGTGAATGAAGTTAATTCAATCCAGTATCAAACTGTATATTCAGGAATGAAGCCTCACCTTTCTTGCGTGCCTGTGGACCCTTCCGAGGAGGCGGGTCCGAGTCCGATTCAGACTTTGAGCCAGACTGGGAGTCAGAGCCGGACAGAGCTGGCCGAGGCTTCTCGTCCTCCGAGTCGCTGTCCATTCGTTTTTTCTCTGAACCTGACCCAGAGTCTGAGCCAGAGTCGGACGATGCCTTCATTATCACAAAGAAAAGAACATTTAGAAATCTAGAAAAAAGGGGGCAAAAAAAAGCAAGACAAGGCAACGGCGCCGACGCTTCACCTTCTTCTTCCCTCTGCCTCCCGCTTTCTTCCCACCTCTGACACCAGATTTCTTCTCTGGAGTAAAATCCTGTTCGGAGAAAAACAAATACGTAACGATCATGGGCCGGTTGATTTCCCATCGTGTTGCGAGTGTGTGTTACGCAGTAATCACCTGGTCACTGTTCTTGCCGGAATCAGACTCTGACGGCGTCGGCTCTGACTCCGAGGGGGAGCCGCTCTCTGCATCTCTGTCACTGGATGACCCCCGAGCCTTCTTTTGAGGGGGAGGCCGCTGAAGCAACGAACACAAGGATTAAAAGATGTGTACCTGGAGCAGCTGTTGTAAAATGGGACGGTTTCGGTCAAAGCTAAGACCCGATCAAGGACTATTATTTGCATTTCCCGAGACACGAGGCTTGCCAGTAGGTATGGTTCTGCTTTTGTTATGCCTCTTATTTTCACTCAGTAAATATCCAACCACTGCTAATTGTTATCCCAACGGTACTGCCGATGGAACTCGGTTGTGCGTTGTCCCAAGTGCAATGCTTCTTGTATCCATAATTGTGTAATAATTTAAAAACCAAATCAATAAATACGGTTTCGCTCGTGTCCGATGACAGTCACCTTCGCAGGTGGTGGCTTTCGTTTCCCTCCTCGGCCCCGTCCTTGGTCTTCACTGCCAGAATCGGAGTCAGCCTCGCTTGCAGATTCTTCTTTCGTGGGCGCATTGGCTTCTTCCACGTTGTCATCATCGTCACTTCCTCCCGCAGCATTGCTGCCCTCGCTGTCAGACGAGCTGGCGGGCTGCGTGCAAAGAACGACGCAGACGTCTCAGTTAAATGTACCGCAGTTTACGAAGCTCGAACGAAAGCCTAGTTTCTAATATGTTCTTCCCTTTGACGGTGACAAATGGGGACAGATTCAACAAAAGGATTCAGAGAAACTTACGGCAGGCGGGGCGCTGTAGGAAGCATGTGGATTGTTTTGGATCTCCCATAAGCCTTCATTGAATCCCTTCCTTTTGTTGGGCTTTCCATAGCGTTCGCTGTACTTTTCATAGGCAAAAAGGTCCTTCGGTGCAAGAAATGCCCTGTCAAACAGACAAATGTTGAGAATGTAACTACACAACTAAAACAGTCGTAATATCATCGTGCAAAAGAAATGCGTTAGCGATTTGAGACCTCAGACAAACAGACTTTGATTGAATAATAAACTGTTGGTGCCATTTTTGTCACACAGATCAGACATATTTGTTTTTGAAAACATGTACACTAAAAGTGGAGGGACGATTGCAGTCGATGGTTTGGGAAAGAAGCCTAACAAAAAAATAACGCAAAGTAATTCGTCTCAGCGAGGCGTCTTCAGTTCAGGTGTCTGACGAATGAGAATCTACACGATCACTTGTTTCACATCACTGCCCTCGAAGAGGATAAAACGATGAGGTGATTTCCACCAGTCCTTAAAAAATAAAAACATCTTTGCAGCCATCTCCACGCTGCAAACCGGATCACACATGCAGCGCTGCACTCACGTTTCATGTGTCCCAAAGAAGAAAATGGGGATTTTATTAGGAGGTGGTTTCACTGCCCCATCAGCCACGTCTTCAATCTGAAAGCAAGCAAGGTTCACATTTAAAATGCAATGTGATAAAAAAATAATAAAAAAAAAAGATCTGTAGTTTGACGCTGCCGTGTGTTGATGTTGCTTATTCGTGGAGGATTACGTTGCATATACATTCTCAGGCACTTGGAATTGCACGTTTACAGTTTACAAAGTCGGCATCTTAATGCCGAGAGAGGATCTTCTTCTCCGGGGAAACAAACAGCCATCTTAAACGTCAATTAAGGTTAAAAAAAATGAATACATGTCGCTAGCTTGGATGCTGTTCGTCTCCATGCAGATTAACATTAGACTCGTGCAACCTGTCCTGCTCTGCACGCTGACTGGAACCCTGAAATAAACGCATCCTGCAGCACGTATTTAACAGAATTAAAGTTCTATATCTGTGTGATGAGTTAACGCTGCCGACGCAGCGCGGCTCATCCCCCTCCGCCCCTCGGGCTGCTGCTAACGTTAACGTCGCTCGCTTACCCTGGCTGGCCAATGGGGGTACCCCTTCATTTTAGCGAAAACAAGGTCCCCGGGCTGGAAGTTGTGAGGCATTGTCCCGCTCCTCTGTGCGGCTAGCTGGATCTAAAATGTATTCGGGTTGAGGATCCGTTCTGTGTCTCAACGTTTGGTTCTTCAGGCCGACACGAAACCTGGAAACGATCGGGTTAGCTAGCAAGCTAGCAAGCTAGCCGTGTACAGTACTACGAATGTTACCGCAAGAGGAGACCTCGGAGTGAAATTAGCAATCACTTCCTGTGAGGCGCCTTCAAAATAAGAGACTCGAAGAATGGAAATTAAAATGTGAGGAACGTAAATATCATTGTAAGCGATCAGATTTTAGTGTGATTACGTGCATAACACAAACTATGATGCAACATCTAATTATATATAGATGCTCCCAGGTGTCACTGAATTAGTTTTTGCCCACCAGCTTCATTTGGTATGACTAATGGAAACTACTATTCACTGGGATTGTGGACATGAAAAATGCTTCACATCAATATCATTCTACTTTTATTTATTTTATATTTTACGCTTGAAAATGTTTAACTGAATTAACATAGATACCGAACTTGATTCTTTAAATAAAATACTAATAAAATCAATCGTTGTCACAAAGGAAATACAATTGTTCATGTTGTGAAACGCTTCACAGATCCGGATGTGGCATTTTGCACGCCTCTGCATTCGATTGGACGGCCACCGAGGGACGTCCCGCCTTTCTTGCCTCGCCATTGGCTGTTTGCCATCGGGGTTTTTTTCATTCACCCAATGACAGATCACAATATTGAAAGCAGGCTTGCTTGACCTCGCTCGGATTCACCTTTAGCGAGGAGCCATGTTTCGCTCTTTGAGCAGCGTTCGCCAGCACAACGCCAGCCTCCTGACATTAATCAAACGCAGCGGCGACGCCAAACTCTCCGTCCGCACGACCAGAATGGCCAGTTCCGAGTTCAGGCTGGAGCGGGACACGTTCGGTGAGCTCAAAGTCCCCGCAGACAAGTACTATGGCGCGCAGACTGTCAGGTCCACCATGAACTTCAAGATAGGGGGGCCGAGTGAGAGGATGCCGATCCAGGTGATCAAAGCTTTCGGTGTCCTGAAGAGAGCAGCTGCTGAAGTTAACAAGGAGTATGGCCTCGACCCAAAGATAGCAGACGCGATCATCAAAGCTGCGGATGAGGTTTCCAGCGGTCAGCTGGATGATCATTTCCCTCTGGTGGTGTGGCAGACCGGATCTGGAACTCAGAGCAACATGAACGTGAATGAGGTGATCAGCAACAGAGCCATTGAGCTCCTGGGAGGAAAGCTGGGATCCAAGGATCCCGTCCACCCCAATGACCACGTCAACAAGAGTCAGAGCTCCAACGACACCTTCCCCACCGCTATGCATATCGCCGCAGCCACGGAGGTCCACCACACGCTGCTGCCCGGCCTGCGGACCCTGCACGACGCTCTGGCCGCCAAGTCCGAAGCGTTCAAAGACATCATCAAGATCGGGCGCACGCACACGCAGGACGCCGTGCCGCTCTCCCTGGGGCAGGAGTTCAGCGGTTACGTGCAGCAGGTCAAGTACAGCATAGAGAGGGTGAAGGCCGCCATGCCCAGGGTGTATGAGCTGGCAGCAGGAGGCACAGCAGTCGGCACCGGACTCAATACCCGCGTTGGCTTTGCTGAGAAAGTCGCCTCCACGGTGGCGTCCATCACCGGCCTTCCATTCGTGACCGCTCCCAATAAGTTTGAAGCTCTCGCGGCCCACGACGCGCTGGTGGAGCTGAGCGGGGCGCTGAACACGGTGGCCGTGAGCATGATGAAGATCGCCAATGACATCCGTTTTTTGGGGTCTGGGCCCCGTTCTGGATTGGGTGAACTCATCTTGCCAGAGAATGAACCAGGAAGCAGCATCATGCCTGGAAAGGTGAACCCGACCCAGTGTGAGGCCATGACCATGGTGGCCGCCCAGGTGATGGGCAACCACGTGGCAGTCACCATCGGCGGCAGCAACGGACACTTTGAACTGAACGTCTTCAAGCCGATGATGATCAAGAACACGCTGAACTCCGCCCAGCTGCTGGGCGACGCGTGCGTCTCCTTCACCGTCAACTGCGTCGCGGGCATCCAGGCCAACACCGAGAGGATCGACAAGCTGATGAAGGAGTCTCTGATGTTGGTCACCGCCCTCAACCCGCACATCGGATACGACAAGGCAGCCGCCATCGCCAAGACGGCTCACAAGGAAGGTTCCACGCTGAAGGCCGCGGCCGTCGGGCTGGGCTACCTGACCGAGGAGCAGTTTGACCAGTGGGTGAAGCCGAGCGAGATGCTGGGGCCGAAGTGATCCAACATCAAAGGAAACTGAATACATTTTAAAACGCCAAAGAATGTCTACATTGTCTTAAACAATTAGGATTTTTTTGTTTTACTGTTGATGCAACTTGTTACTCTGCGTAGTTGTGTTTCAGCCGACTGAAACTAAACGGTAAATCCATCAATTTCGCCGAAATGACAGGAAGCTGCTGCTTTGTTGTCGCATGCAGACCTGTGTGGCTGCAATTCATTAAAGATGTAACACGACCAATACAACTTCCTTCAACAGAGCTTTGGTTTACAGTCTCACTTTTGTGCCACGTTCCAGGTCCAAACAATATGTCTTCATAAAATTAAACTGCTGCGCTGATTGAATCACAAGCATGTAAGAGTTAAATCCTTTATTGTATCGACCAAGAGCTACAACAGTGGAGAGAATGAATTCCACCTGAACTGGTGTTTATTGAAAATTAAAGCCACAAATAAAACAATAGAAAAATTGATCCTCTTCTACTTGGTCCAGCTGACCTTGGGAATATCATAATGCTCCGTCAGGTTGTCCAGGTGTCGATTGAAATCCTGCAAAGTAACGGCAGAGGAGATTTGTGAGTTTTAACTGCAACATCCATTCTAGAGATATGTAGAAACGTGTGTGAATTCATTTCTTTATTCACTTAAATCCAGTTTAAAGTCTCAAAGCAGAAGAGTGCAGCACTTACCTCCACTCTGTGTTTGTGTGTCTTTGAAGCTTTGTTCAGAATCCTCTCCATTTGCTTTGAGGAATAAAAGAAAAATACACAAATAAAATGATCGCTCAGTTTAGGTACAATACAAATAGAAACAGGAACATTATTGTATATGAATTCATGATATAAACTTTCAAAATTCCATAAACTGTTGGTGGCGTAAAAAATATGTATCGCTATTTACGTTAGCAACAACAGCTGTGATTAAAGAAATAACAGGATTAAATTGCTTTAATGCCATCGCATTTTTGGAATTGACACGCTACCACGCCATGGTTTTGGAAACCAGACGTGTTCAACTTACAGACACTATATAACATTGATTTGCTGTGGCGACCCCTCACGGGACAAGCCGAAAGGACGGTCGTAGTATTTCCCATTTACAGGAAAAACTAGACAAGATGTTACCGTACTTCCAGTACAGCAATTTGGCCCCCAGTCAGGCACAAAAATGCCTACAGGTTAATAATCTGCAACCCTTTTAGGTATCATTTGGCATTTCTGCTAAAGCCTGGAAGTTTTCCTTTTTATGTATCCTAGAATGATCTGTTGGCAAGATGTAAAAAAACAACACTAATCTACAGTAAGTACTATAATCTTTACTAATTAAGCAAATCCTTACCCTCTTCTCTTGCATTTTATCAAAAGCAATTTGTGCTGGTGTCATGTTGTCAACGTATGCCTTCCTAGTCGTCACTTCCTCGTCATTTTGACTGTTCGCAAACTGCTCCAAGCGAAGTTTACTCTCTTTGTCCTTTTTCTTCTTCCTGGGATAAAAGATATTAGATTGTAAATTGGCTGGTGGTTAAACTCGGACAAGGAAGGACACAGGCAGAAAAATAATCAAAAGGTTTACAGATTCATTGTCTGTGGGAATCAAATACTGGTTTGGCCACTCCACCCCTTGTGCGGCTACACGATAGGTGTGGTGTGTAGGCGTTTAATAGTTCATCTCTTCATTTCAGTGTGGGAATTTTCCTTTCTTCTGCTTTTATTGTTAAAGAAGCCATGTGGTAACTTAATGTTTACAACATAAATAAGTATTTCAAGCTGTTTCTAATTCAACATTTGTTTAATAGGCCGCGTGTTCTATTATGCTGCAGTCGTTAACATTAAGCTAACCACTGCTTGATATGTAACACCTGTAGAACTACATAATGTCTATGCATTGACCACAATGTTCGAAATTCAAAATTCCTTCTCCGTACAATGTTTTTTCGCTACCAATTTTACCGAATATTATTTACTGCACGCAGTTAATCTCTGTATATTAAATGTTATCGCAAGGATGCTAACGTTAGCAAACAAGCTAATGCAATCGTACCCGAACGGTATGCGCGTTAATCAGCCGCAACTCATTTCAATCAAGTGTCGTCTGTCACAAAAATATAGCTAAAATGTCAAAACACTTACTTTTTCCCTGCAGAAATACTCCCCGATCCTTTTAGTTTAAGACTAGTCCTTTGGCAAACGTCGTACTCAGACATTTTCAACAACAAGAGCGTTTCGTCTTCTTCTGTTTTGTTTTTAAGTACCTGGCACATTAACAGCAGTGCTGCCACCTGGTGGATTGAAGGGAAACGACTACAACTCGATGCAGGAAGCTTATTTCTGTAGTACAGTCTTCCGTCCACAGAGGGGGCGGTAGATAATTCTTTACAGCGTCAAACACCAACAATAAACCGGATGTTGCAGAACTTCGCAATGAATGTCAAACCGTAGCATGGTAGGCGGCATCTTTTAGCGAAACTCCAGCATGAAAATGTTAGGCTACGGTTTATTTAGGATAGTTACGTTAACGAAATGCATCACATCCAACAGCATGACTTGGTTCTACAGGACGAACACATTAAACGTGACGCAAACACGCGGATATGCTAAGAGAGTTGGTGAGTGAAGAGTACATGTCCAGTTTACTATGAAGACAGGAATCTGTTAAATGTCGCTGTTTAGTTCAGAAGTGGTCGTTAACTAAACGAGTGCACTGAGTTACCCCGACATGCTTTGGGCAGACTGAAAGTGGAAAATTAAAGATCGAAATTTTCCATTGTCATGATGTAATATTCAAACAGAGCAAATAAACGCGATGTCGTGCTTTTGTACATTTGCTGTATAAAACAAAACACATATTATTACAAAAGAGACGTAACCGAAACGTGAGCGCCATAAATTCCTCAGATGACACAATGTCTATGATTTAATTGTCTTCGTCTGCAGTCTCAAAAGGAAAGGGCAAAGGTATGGTGAAAGAAGATCTAGAAGGTCCGGAGGTGTGTAAAGACCCCGTCAGACTAACTTCTTATGCAGTTGGAGTCAACATCTTCAAACAAGGAGAAGACCCTGAGTTGAAGCCGCCGGAGCAGTATCCCGATTGGTAGTTTCTTATTTCTCCCACCTTTCTACAACTGTAAGGAATCTTAATCAGAACTAAGTCCTGCTGTCTTTTGGCAATGTAGTTCTCGTTGTTTTCAAGATAACGTGCAAGAGTAAGAAAATTGTTCCTCCTGTTGCTGCAGAGGACACGTCTTACACGCATACGATGATTTTTTTTGTCCTCTACGCAACACATTCTAAATGCAGGCCAACTTTAGTGCTTTGCTTCTGTCTTGGGAACACGGGAAACCACAGCACAAGATTTATAATGTGTAACGTAAGGATATAACGTTTACTAGGGAAAGAAATGGAGCTGTTTCTGATCTGTTTTCTGAATCGCATCTCATTCTCTCAGGTTGTTCCAGTTGAATCTAGGGTTACCCAAAACGCTGCAAGAGATGGACCCGGAAGACTGGCAGTACTGGAGGCGTTTAAGGAAGGAAAACATATGGCGTTCCAACAGACTACATAAAGGGAAGAAGTTTTAGACATTCCCTGGACTGACCAAAGGGTCTCTACCTGTATATGCTTCTGATTTTATAGACTCAACGACCTGGAACGGTGCACCGTGTGTGCGAGAGATCACCTTCCTGAATTAATTATTCTTGAGTTGTGCAGCGTTTTCATCAGGCCTTTGGTGACAATGCATGAAAACAGAAATAAAGGTAATTTTTGATGGTTAAAAACAAGACCAGAGTACCTAAATAATAAGTGATTTCAGAAAGACCTTTTGGTTTTGTTAAATAGACTTCACGCATCAGGCCTTTTGTAAATCATATGTCTGTTCAGATTTCACTAACGTATAGTTATACTTGTTTTAGGTATTCTGCATTGCATTTAATCGTTTTCCATACACATTCAGTTTATTTTTTTTTGGAATTGTGTAGATTTACAGGGAAATGTACACAAAGCAATTTTTTTCATGGTGTGTTACTCGCTGGCTGAAATAAATCTCTCTACAGAAATAAAGAGTCGTGGAGCGATTTGCTTTTGCCAATCACCTCTTTAGTGTAACTACGATCTGAAGCTGGCACCACTTTCAAATGAGGAAACTTTCATAAAAGGGTTGTATAATATCTATATTATATACTACTACTGTACTTTTGGCTTGTTTGGCAACCTCCACTTCACCCTGTCCTTTGCATCGTCCTCCCCAACACCAGCCACTCTCATGTCCTCCCTCACTACGTCCATGTATCTTCTCCTGGGTCGACCTCTAGCCATGTTCCATCCTCAGCATCCTACTACCGATATAGTCCCCGTCTCTAAAAACGGGGACTATATCTAAAACGTCTGAATGTCGGATCTCTATCAAGCCATCAATAAGAAGCATTTGGGGGGGAATAGGTGAATGCATAGCATCCTTTTAAATATCTGCCCGAATTTAGAAGTCAGCTAGTAAAGGTTTTGTTCTAAAACAAATAGTGTTCTTTCTAAAAACAATGATTTTAAATTACTGACTAGAAAAATAACCCCCTCCCCTCCCCTGCGGAGGAAACTAATTTGGATCGTACATTGTACATTGTGAGAAGAGCCTCCCTGATTGTACGACATGTACAAGACTGCATCACTGAAGCCGCTGCACTGACCCCGTCTGTCAAACTCATGCTCCACTTGTTAACAAGGCCCAACAAGGCATCTGAAACAGATGCCAGAACAACCCCTGAGCTCTGGAGGACGCAGAGCATTATCCAAACCGCCTGATCTTTAGGTCAGCGGTCATATTGAGGTACAGATTTTGTTGCTCCATTGACTGCAATGTTACCGAAATGTTTAAAGTGAGCCAGAATCCAGGATTCCTTCTGGATCATCACCAAAATTGTATCATCGGTAACATTTCCAACATTTGCTGACAATTTCATCATATTCATTCATTCATTGCTTAATATTTCATGTAAACATTGACAACCCCATCTGCGGATTCAAAACAACAAAGGGAGCAACAAGGCCCCATTTACCTGTGAAGCTATATACTGTAATGTTGTGGATTGTTTCCAAAGGTTTAAATGTAATTTCGTTCTGCGTGTTTGTACTGAGTGTATATCTTTTTTGACAGTGCATTCCAGTTTAACTTGCATATTATCACCAGCAGCACTAACATGAATTAAACATCCATTAACTCTCATTAATGTTTTTTTTTTTTTTTTTGCGTCTCTCGTTCCAGTTTTTTTCCCCCTCCTGATCGACCAGGGAGGCGCTCTTCTCTTTGCGCATGCGCAGTGACGTCACCCTGGTTAGCGGCGCTCGCCATTTTGCAGTGGTTTTGCGGGGTCAGCGTTGGTCGTTGGTCGGGCGGCATTGATAAACAAATTGCGTTGAAAGCAATAGCTCTCGCTGAGACTACAATCTGCAGGCGTAACAATGACGGACCCAGCGCCGACTACGGAAGCCCTGGAGGGTGCGGAGGTCCGCAAACTCTCGGAGCTGAGAGTTATCGATCTCAAGGCCGAGCTGAAGAAACGAAGCCTGGACACCACGGGCGTGAAGAGCTTGCTGTCGGAGCGACTTAAAAAGGTATTTTAACTGTTTAATTGTTAAATATCGAGGCGTTGTATTGTATTATAACAAGTAGCCTTTATTCCCTTTTCTGGTGAAGGTCTTCGTTGAACCAAAAAACGCGATGAGGCCCTTTTGAATGCTAGCTCGCTACCGTTAGCTTTCCCGAGGGGCTTTTATTGCGATGAATTTCCCAATTTTCTTTTCTGGTGTTTGCGGTTTGTTTACTGGGATGTCATTTTGAGGTTCTGCTCTCTTGTTGACAAACAGGCTATTGAAGAGGAGGGTGGAAATCCCGACGAGATTATTCTCGCTCCGGAGCTAACCCCGAGGAAGTCTGCTGCTAAACGGACCGCTAAAGGTACAGTCCGCAAAAAAAAACACTGCTGGAGGAGAGATCAGTCTGACGCAGCAGCTCCAACACTACTGTTGCCTCGCATCGAGCAGCTTGTCGCTGTCATTTAAACTATTATTTACTACATTCTATTACACGACAGGTTAATGGATGCCATTCTTAGAAATAGCTATTTGGGGAAACTGAAATCCAGCATCGGAATGAGGTTCAGATTCGTCACAAGAAAAGACGTGGAGTGCCTCAGCTAATGCAAAATTATTATTTTTGTAGAAACAAAGCAAGAAAATGAAGAACCGGAGGAGCCCGTTGTTGAGGAGGATTCCCACGTGAGTTTGCTGAATGCGTTTTGTTTTCAAGCATTGCTTTGGTGGAATGGGAAGCTGTCCCCCCCCCCTGTCCTCTGGGGGGGGGCTTTCTTGGTACATGTTTTAATCAAATTGTTTTTTTTTTTTTTAGGAGGCGCTGCAGGACGATCAGGACAGCATGCAAGAAATGGACATCCTTGACATGAATGTTCTGGATGAGACCGATAATGACAACGGGTTAGCATCCGATGACGATTTTCAAGCTGATGAAGATGCACTTATGAACGAAGAGCACGACGATGATGATGATGGGGCTTTGGAGCCAGAAGTCGAAGCAAGCGGTCCAGAGGTGAGAGACCTGTCTTCTGATTTCCATTGTACCCTACCAGTGAAGTTTCAATGTTACTAAGTTCCTATTCTTTTTTTTTAACAGATTGATGAATTGGAGACATTGGAAAAGGATGAAAATGAGTCCTCCGCGCCAGTCCATGTGGTAAGTTCCTCCATATACGAAATTATATCTATAAATAGAATACACAAATGTAGGTCACGGATACTAATGTTGATTCAAATACTGTTCTTTTCTGGTAGGTTCAGGATCCGGAGGCAGAAGATGAGAAAGAAGAAACAGGTACTGTCGGAAGCGGGTGACAAAAAGGTGGAGGCGTCTTTCGACAGTGTTGAGCTTGGAATGCAAACACTTTGTTTAGTGTCAACCAGATGGAGAGACTGGAAGCCCGAAGGGAATTGCTGCCTTTCTGCTGAAATTTGATTAACCACAATTGGAAACATTCGCTCGTGAACATTGAGTGTGCTCATCGTGCTCTTTTAATACAGCGGTGGTTAAACAAATTGATGCACACTGTCAGCAATTCAGCGTGAGGGTCTGGGAGGTTTCAGGTTATTGCCAGTGTTTCTAGGTTGCTTCGCGAAGATCAAGACAAAGAAGATCCCCCTCAAGCCTCCCGTCGGCCCGTTCCAACCGTTTCACATGCAACGGCTCGGAAATCAGCAGGATGCGAAATTAAAGGACGCGCGCGGGAAGTTGTGGACGAACACTGGGAAAGTCAAAGGTTGGCACAAGACTAGACGGCACCCAGAAGCCGCTGCTGCACAGCTGATCTTGTGGTTCTCTTCAGCTCTGAACTCTTGTCTGCTTCGGATAAGGTGAATGGAGTGAAGCGGTTCAACTGGGGGGGGCGGGGGGGGGGGGGGGGTAAAGAAGCGATTTCTGAGTCGCACTAGTTGTCTGGTTGCCCTTCGGCCTTTGGGTTCTTTTCCAGTCTCTCATTAGGGTCAGTAGTTCTAAGATCGGAGGCCAGTGGCCATGCCGATCCTAATCCAGGCCTTGCCAGTTCCTCGTTAACCAATGCTGTGTTTCAGAAGTGATTAAACTCTGTGCCATTCTATTCCTGTTAAATCCGTAGAAAATGGCAAAGTAGCCGGGTCTTGTTTATCTGAGCCGCTTAACGAAGATCACCACCAGAGCCACGAGACGAGCCCTGAAGAAGAAGAGCAAGCTGCCGCTGCTGGGGGGGAAGAAAATGTGCCCGAAGCCACCTCTGGGGATGTGGAGGGTGACACGGAGGTCGTGGAGGCTGACACCAAAGACATTGGGGACGCACAGAATGTCCCAGAAGAGACAATTGACACTGAAAACGAAAGCTTGCGGGATGTTAGTGTAAGCAAACAGGGCGCTGTGGGTGAAACTGTTGATTCAGAAATGGGGTCAAAGGAGGGTGAGGAGGATGAGAAGACGGAAGAGAAAGCCGCCGCGGATTCAACCTCGACAGTGAAAGAGTCCTCTTCTGTAGAGGGCGATGATCAGAAAAAAAGGTTTGTTGCTTTCTGTCTACTAGAAACCAAAATGGCTATCTCTGTAGCATTGGCTCCTTTGTGCTAGCAAAATTTGGATGCTCATTCAGAGGTAAATCCTTGTCAGCTTCCATTTGTCCCGATGCTTGTTTATGGAATAGAGTTACGGAACTGCTGTTAGATCACCTCACGAGGGTGCGAGATGCGACGTTCACGATCGTTATGTGATAAAAACCGAAGCCGCCAGTCTTTGGGGAGAGATCCCCGCCTTCTTTCCTGCTCCCTGTTGACAATACTCTTTTCTTTGTCTCTAGTTCTGAGGAGAAAGAGGGGCAGACCGAGACGAAAGATGAGAAGAGTGAGTGATTGTTTCTCCCGTGGGTTGGGTCTCCACGGTGAAATCCACCCCGGACCTCGTCGTCTTTGTGAAATCGTAATCATGACTCTGACGCTTGATGGTTTGTGTGCTGAGCTTTTCTGTCCGCTGCTCGTGTGTCCTTCGGTTGAGCTTGTGGGACTCTCGTCTTGTGCAGCTCCTGGAAGCGGCGCTGCAGCCAGCAGCAGCAGGAACCTGTGGGTCAGCGGTCTGTCTTCTACCACCAGAGCCACCGACCTGAAGACTCTGTTCAGCAAATATGGGAAGGTTGGTCTTGCTATTCTGATTAGCCGTAGTAATTTCTGTTTAATCCACGGGTGAGGATTTATTTCTGCTCCCGTTCCCTGGTCATCTTCTGCCTCTTTGATCTCAGATCCTCTTTCCCCTCTTTTCTTGTCTGCAGGTTGTTGGAGCTAAGGTGGTGACCAACGCCAAGAGCCCCGGAGCTCGCTGCTATGGTTTTGTCACCATGTCTTCCTCAGAGGAGGCCACCAAGTGTATCAGCCATCTTCACAGGACGGAGCTGCACGGCAGGATGATCTCTGTGGAGAGGGTGCGTTTCAGGAAGAACCGCATAAAGAGCTTCTGGATGTCTGGGAATCTGCGTTTGTGCACGGAACGAACTCCTTTTGTTGTTTAAAGAGGAATATCTGGTGTAAATAACCTCCTCTAGCGAGGATGACTATTATGTCTGGTTCAAAGGTTTTATATGATGCTTTAAAAGATGCAAACTCTCAGATAATTAACAAAGATGTAACATACCTATGTATGTTGTTGTAGAGAGAATAAAATGTTTGTGTGAGACTAACAAAGCAGCAACAAACCAAATAACAGACAGACAGAGTATTCTGAAGCCTCGAGATGTGTTGTTCATTTTCATTGGTTGTACGGGCTGCGTAAAATAATAATCTGTTTACTGCTTGAACGTTAAAGGCTAAAAATGAGCCGGCAGGCAAGAAACCAGCCGACAAAAATGACGCCAAGAAGTCCATCGGTGACAGGAGACACTCCACCGACTCAAAGTAAGGCTGCCTGCGAGCTGACCCCAACGCTACCAGCTTTGGATTGTCATGCGCGCATGCACTTTTAGCGTGACTTGTCCCAGTGGCGAGAATAAACCTGTCATTTAGCTTTAAGATGTTGGTGGTATTTTGCTCACACTTGCGGTGCTTTCTGTAGATCTGATGGAAAGGAGGAGAAGTCTGAGGGCGAAGGAAAAGATGGCAAAGGTGAGGAATGTGGGCTCGTGTGCAGCTCGAATCGAGTAGGCTGGAAAAAACGTGTCCAGTCGAATTCTGACAAACCAGTTTGTTTGTTTTTGGGACATGACAAGACGAGAGGACTGTAGTTATGGACAAGTCGAAAGGAGAGCCTGTCATCAGTGTCAAAGCCAAAAGCAAGGAGCGAGTGAGTAACAAGCTACCGATGCCCACAGTTCTTGTTTGACCACAATGCACTTGGCTAAATGATACGTTTTCTCTTTTCTGCAGAGCTCCAAGAGCCGGGATCGCAAATCACCCAGTAAGGAGAAGAAAGACATCCTGTCATTCGACCAGATCAAGGAGCAAAGGGAGAGGGAGAGGCAGAGGCAGCGAGAGAGGGAGATGCGAGAGGTGGAGAGACGGCGATACACGTAAGCGTCGTCCGGGAGCTCCAGAAACGGTTCTGGATGACGGGAGCTTGGCTTTCCTTCACGGTGCTGTGAATAAACTGCTGCTTGTTTCTGCGAGCTCGGATCCTCCTGCTCAGACGCAGCGAGGAGAAACTAGTCGTTTGTAAACGACGACATTTTCCGCTGTAACCTGAATTCGGTCGGCGCTCTGCTTCCAGTGATCGCGACAGCCGCCCCGACCACGAGCGTGAACGGATCCGTCTGTTCCGGGAGCGGGAGGAGAGGAAACACTTGATGCGCAAAAGACGCTTTTTGGAGGTAGAACGAGACGTTTGGATTCCTCTCCTTCATGCTGCTTCGTCACTTTTCTGTTGTCATTTCTCGTAACGTGTTTTTGAATTCAAGTAAATACAATGAGCCGTTTAATTTATTCGTTCCTTCGTGTCGAATTCATCTCACAAAGATTTCTCTTATTCCCAGTCTGAGAAACAGCGGCTCGATGCAGATCGCATGGAGCGTCAGTTCTTGGAGCGGGAAAGGCTGCGCATAGAGTACGAGAGGAGGCGTGAGCAGGAGAGGATCCTCAGAGAGCGGGAGGAGCTCCGGCGGCAGCAGGAACAGCTGCGTTACGATCAGGACCGCCGGCCCGGCAAGAGGCCCTACGACATGGATGGCAGGTCAGCAAGCGACGTGACGCCGAGCAGGATGGCTGATGGGGGGGGGGGGGGGGGGGGGGGGTTCAGCTGCCTCGTTCTGGCCCCGTGAACTGACTGCATGGAAGAAATCCTGGATTTCGCCGCTTGGTCTCGTTGCAGGAAGGACGACTGGCCCGATAAGCGCATGGCCATGGATGACCGTTATGGTCGCTCTGACTTGGGTCGACAGGAACGTTATCAGGACTTTGACCACAGGGACCGGGGCCGTTACCAAGACGATAGCCGTGGCATCGGCGCAGACAGAGATGGACAGGTGAGGCGGGCAGAAACCATTACAGCTCGTCTTAAAAACCTCCCGGCAATCTACTGCAATGCAAAAGGTGCGAGTTCAACTCTCCCGTCCTCTTTGCCGCAGAATTTTTCAGACCGGTCAGAACGGCACGGCAGAGATTCATGGAGTGGGGGATATGACAAACGCATCAACCAAAGGTGAGAGCACCAGCTGCGCTAACGACGGTAGAAAAACCAGCAGCGATTTATCTGGAAGTGAAACCTCAGAAACGACTCGCTCGTCTCTCAGGGAAGGAGGCAGAGACTGGGATTCCAGCCGGAAGATGGATGGAGACAGAACATGGCAAAGTAGGAAGCCTTGAGCTTTGCCGCGTCTGAAACTAGTCGTTATCCTGATGACCTGCAGCGTAGCGCTGTAACCGCGGGTGATGTGTTGCTCCAGGTAGAGACGGCGCCGTCCCGGGCCAGAGCCACATGGCGCGTGGAGGAATGGCAGCGTGAGTACCAGTCGGCGAGCGTTTCGGCTGCTCTCGTCGTTCTATCGCTTGCGTTTCGGTCATTGCTTTGCGTTGTTTACCAGCAGGCGTGGGAGCTACGTGAACACCGGAACGTCTCAGTCCCTGTCTGGAGCTCTGAACAGACAGAACCAGCTGATGCAGGGCAGCAGCCTGCAGGGCGGGGGGACCTTCGGTCGGCGCTACTGACCTGGGACCGTTTCTGGAGCTCAAACGAAGAGTGCGATCAGCTGGCCTTGTATCTGTTTCTAAATTAGACCGATATTTTTCTTGTAGCGTCCTGGTTTGTTTTGTACGTGTGAAGCTGTCACTTTCCTCCCTGTCCATCATCCAAACTGAAACACCTTCTCACAGCTGCCAGAGGTTTTCTCGACACACGGGCTGGTGGACCGACCCGCTCCAACGTTCTCTGTACGTTTGTGTCTCAGTTTTCACTTCTGTTCAGTCGGTGAGTCACTTTGTGCTCGAGGCGCCTGTTTCGCCGTCTCTATTTGAAGACGGATGTTGGGTTGCTAAAGAACAGGTTTTTAAATTAAATGTCACATTCTAACTAAACACACTTGTAGAACTTCTTCTTTTTTTTCTACATTTCTCTGACTGCTCCTTTTGTACATAGTGTTTGGTTTGTGAGATAATTGTATAAAAGTTTGTATTTCCTGCATGTCTCTGAACACAGTTTGACAGATTGCTTTAATTCGGACTTTACTTTACGGCGCATCAACCTGAGATTTGTGCCGAAATATATTTTGTTTTCATCTTCCTTTCCTTTCCGTTGGGCCTGTTCAGTGGCAAGAGAATGTGTGACCGAGGACGGTTGTAAGTTAGTGAAAGTAATAAAGAATCCAGCTTTTTGCACTGGTGTCAAAGAAATGGTCAATTTTCAAAGTCAGTTTCAGGTTCTCATTCTGAGCAGAAGTATATAAACTAGTGTGCGTGAGCTGCAGGGGTGCGTTTAGGCCACTATTTAAACTTCTTTTATTGTAAACACAATAAGGTCAAGCAGCATGCAGAACATGGGTTCATTCCATTCAGATTAGGGCGTAATATGCAAATATTAGGTCCAAATTCATGCTGCAATGTAGCTGTCAAACGCCTGCCAGAGGGAAAAGGCCAAAACACATGACTGCTGCCCTGGAGAGAAGGATCGGGTGTAACTTTGAACTCGCCACACAGCAAGTATTTGCTGCTCTGGTGGTCTTTAAAGACCCCGAACACCAGGGAGGGTTGGAGGAAGGACAGTTTCACATGGCCTGTAAGGGAAAGATGAAGATGATCGGTGACCCCGGTGATGCTAATGTTTCATGGATCAGTCCCACCGCTGAACAGCAAGGAGCAGGATTGCATATTGCATTGAAAAAGGAAATGATTTTGACCTCTGAACTTCATTCCCATGAATCATGCCGGCACCAACTGTCAGCCTTCTTGGCTTGAACTTCCTTGATCCTTAACATCTGCCCCAGGTTCCCCTCTGCTGCAGCTGGAGTTCCCCCCTCCAGTACACCCTCCCTGGACCCCCACCCACCCCATCTGATAATCCCATTTTGCATGCTGGAACACTTTTCTTTTTCTTTTTCCTCCGTTTTCATTCTGTCCACTGGAGGGCGGCATGCAACTAGAAATAGATTTTTTATTTTCCTGCAGATTCAGTGACAGTGAGTCCTACTGAGAACGCACAGCAAGCCAGGAGATGCTGCATTGTCCCTGCAGCTGGTTCACATCTTGCCTTCTCTCCACCCCCGGACCCACAACGACCATAAACAGTCCACCCGGTCCAGAACAAGCATCTTCAATCATCAGGACTTGTGAGGGCTGCACAGGGTCACGCATGCACGTACAGACACGCTCCACTGACCTCATGGTGTCCTCCGTGCTGCGAAACATCCTTTACTCAGATTCCTGGCCTTTTCTCTGACATCTGTCCTGAGGAGATTTCTAACTCATCATCATCATGCTCAGTGTTTCTGTGAATGTTGTTTCTGTGTGGCTTCTAATCAATCATAGGACGGAGCTGATATATATTCAATTTCATCCGTTCACGTCTGAAGCGGTGGCGGTGTGAGCGAATGTGAGAATCCTGATGTTTTGCTTTAAGTCTTCAGGGCAGCAGCAGACCCGAGACCCCCCCCCCCCCCCCCCCCACACACACACACACACACACACACAGGTCATCCACCAGGGGCTTGAGCAGCTGAGGGAAAACAAAGCTGATACAACATCTTTATTATGTTTTCACAGAAGTAAAGGGCTCAGGGCAACTCCGCCTGCAGGGAAGAGAAGGAACGACTTTTGGGAATGTTTTTGTAATCCATAATCCCTGGACAGAGCAGCAGGGGTTAATCGAGGCCTGTCACCAGAAGGATGGTCCTGCACAGTCAACGGTACAGGACAGCCAGACTTTGTGTCAGGCTGCCAGGCATGAGGAAGGATCCAAACCCTGTATTCCTTGGCGTCACTCTCACACGGCATCGGAATCACAAGAGGACAGCGGAGACAGATTTAGGTCATCACCGTCAAAGGCCTCCTCTCCGCAGCAGACAGCAGCAATGCATCCGTCATCCATGCAGACTAAACAGTGCGAGCAAAGTCTGTCAGTACATGCGAATATTTGGGTTGTTTTAGAACACCTTTAGCCTGCCCGACCTTGATTTGACCTTGAAACGTCCTCGTTTAATGTTCAAGAGCACTGGGATCAACTGCTGTCGGTTATTGGGGGTTAACAGAAAGGTGGAAGGTGGAAATGCGATCTAATCTCCAGCTGCCTCGAAGAACGTCCTGAAGGTCTTTCATCTCCTGATGTGTCTGCACAGTGATGGCAATGAGAGGGGAGAGGGGGGGGGGGGGGGGGGGGCATTCAGATAAAGGAGGACGTGGAGTCACGATAAAGTAATGAAAGGATGGCCTTGGATGGGTGGTGATGTGCCAGATGACAAGCTAAGAAAGAGGAAAAGAAGATGAAGGATCCAAATGAATCCACGTTCCTGTTAGAAAACGTGACCAGCAGCTAAATTTCCTGAAACATATTCCACACACACGCAATGAGAGTGCATGTTTATGCTGCAGCATCCTGGTCAACCCAACCCCGCCGTCCATTTCCCCCCAGAATCTGAACGCACCTGCAAAAACCGTAACTGGTAAACAACGTGAAAAGATGCAAAACAAGAGGGAACAGAATGGAGCGTGTGTTTACGTGCACGTTTAAATATTTGTGATCAGAAGATGCACAAAAGTGGTCTGCGTGGCTCCACGGCGAGGCTGCAGGCGACGTCAGCAGAGCAAACAGAAGGTGGATGTGAAACGCATCGGGATCCTTGTATAGGTGGAGAAGACGGCGTGCCCTGCCTGTCTCTGTAGGCCTGTTTTTTTTTACCTCTCCTCTCTCCGTGTCAGGCTCGTGATAATCTGAGACTCTTTCTGTGAGATAGGACATTTCTGCCCTGTTGTTTCCTCTCTAATCATTGGGCTGGGTCGACCTACACCTCACGGAGGTGTTTTGGTATGAACATCTAAACACATTTCACTCATTGTTCTTTCTCATCCTCATGTTTCTTTGATTTGTCTGGAGTCTTGGGGGGGGGGGGGGGGCTTTTTTCAAAGCCGACAGGTGCTAACAGAGCGAAGAATGAAGAATGCACCCAATTTCTTGACATCTTGTTTTATCTTAATTTCACCCTAACCCCCCCCCCCCCCCCCCTTTATTTTATAGTCCTCGTGCTCGCATGCAACCATTGAGGCCTGGGCCATGAAATTTTGGCATCACTTTTCATCCATTAGCAATGTTCCCTCTAATTTTTAATGCATCTGAGCAAACACACAAACTCCCTGAGCAGTCCCTTGGACAACTTTGAGCAACACAATAATAATACATTTTATTTTAAACGCACTTTACATTTGAAAGCAAATCTAAAAGTGCACAATAGTATAAAAATAAATAACATAAAAACAAGAGATAAAAATCAACAAATAAAACAGATAAAATGAACAAGCAAAGGATGTGTGTACTGCGGTCCAGCGAGAGTCCTGGAACTCCGTTTACAATGGCGTCTATTAGATGCGTAAAAACATGTGAATCTCATCATTAGCCGGAGCAGCCAGTCACCGGACACTCACTGACTCAGTGGGAAATAGCACAGAATGAATGTTTACGTGTTTATGTTATTTTTAAATTGGGTTGGATTTTGTTTTGTGCGCAACGTAGATTTTCGCTGCGCGAAGACCGTATCAGCTGTGCGTAATTACGCACGAGCGCGCCTTAGAGGGAACGTTGTCCAGTAGTGTTTCTTCTTGTGGTCCACCAATAGAAATGAGGGCTTTTTAACACACCCACAAAATGATCACACGTGATGTGGCATCGCTGGATATCATTTGTTGTTGGAGGAGGATTTTAACTCAGTTAAAGAGAACATTTGCGTCGCAGAACTGTTTCAGATTTCATTATATTTATTTGAGAAACACATAAGAATACAACTATTACTATAATACATAACTATAGTTGTGTCCTTGTTGCAACTGTTGCGGGTTTGCCTGTAAAGAAGTTGTGAATGATCCTCCACGGTCCCAGGGTTAATCCCCGCCCCTTTCGCCTCCAGCCAATCACGTTCGAATATTCAAATCCGATCCCCATAAATGACTCGGGAGCTTCATCTGTGACAGATCATCAGAAACTTTACCCCCCAAACCACAACTTCTTACCTCCTTACCTCCACAACCGATCAATCCAGAGAGATCTATATTCCGGATTCGTCTCAGATCAAACCTTCTCAATAATATGGGAAAAGAAAATATCAGTTTTTTGACATTTTGGATATTTTTGGGCAAATTCTTTGCAGCACTTTCTTCTGACCCTGAAGACACCACCAGCTCCCTGTTTGGTAAGATCGACCTCCCACGCATTCCTTGCGTGAAGGTGGCAGGATTCCCTCTCGTGATTCATCCACAGCCTTGTGCGAAGGAAACAATGTAACGGAAAAGCAGGTTAATTAAAGCGCGCAGTTCCGCGTTTACCTAAAGTAAACCCGCAACAAAATGCGTGCACGATTTAGTCCCGCAGGTCTGCATCACATTTCACCCCCCCCCCCATTCAAATCCATATGTGCACAAAGGAAAGCCGCTGCTGCAGGATTTCTGTCTAAAGTAAACTTCAGCAGTAAAGTCGCATGAGATCAAATAACAGACATGATCTCATTTAAACCTTCAGAAATAAATAATCAGTCTGGAAGTGTTAACCTCAGCAATGATGCATGTTTACTTAAATTGCATGCTGTGTGTGAAAAACAGCTTTGAATTGACCAATTTAAAAGTTTCATTTCAATAGTTTCTTTTTTTTCATTGATACCTGATTGTTGCATGCCAACATAACTGAAAGTTGTAATGAAAATGTTATAAATGTACCCCCCCCCCCCCCCCCCCCCCCCCCCCTGTGCATCTAATGGTCTTTGCATACTGTCTGTGTGTCGTAACAGCAAACAGCAGCAGCACCGCCGGCCCCCCGCTGAACGCCACCGAATGGATCTCGGACTACTCCGACATTGTGTCCAAGTTCTCCCTGCGTCCAGCGGACGTCCCAGATGACGACACCTGCTACATCGTGGCGGGCCGGCCAGAAACCATCAGCGAGTGCAAATTCAATTCAGAAACGCAGACCTTCATTGTGATACACGGCTGGACGGTTCGTCAGTTCAAATGCATATTTGTATTTTATTTGTGTAAATAATTGGCTTTGTACACAGTTCAGGCTCTGAAGCTGATGTTGAGAAACTATACCACAGATAACAGGAGAATTGATGGTATCAGAGCTGCATGAACATAAAAACAATGTCCATTTGTCTCGCCAGGGCAACACAATGTAAACTATAGAGGCTGTTCAGGTTGGAAAGGCTGAGGGCAACGGGGTAGCCCTCAAACAGTCCGTGCGTCTTCTCCTTCATGTGATTTAGAGCCAGTCATGCAACAGGATGCAAACTTGTCTCCAGGACTCTATAACCGAGGATAAATCACAGGCTATGTGTGGGGGAAAAAAGAAAAGCAAACATGGGAGTGTGTGACCGCAGGTAACCGGGATGTTCGAGACCTGGCTGCCCAAAATGGTTTCTGCGCTGTATGAGCGTGAACCCGGGGCCAACGTGATCGTGGTGGACTGGCTGACCCGGGCCAGTCAGCATTACCCAACATCTGCAGCCTACACCAGGCTAGTGGGCCGCGACATTGCCAAGTTTGTCACCTGGATGCAGGTGAGTGATTTCATTGAACCGCATCTATTCTGGAGGAGAACTGGCAAACGGGTGTTTGTCTTTTTCAAGGAGTGGAAGCGGTCTGCTGCTTTCGGCGGGGCCGTTATCGCTGCTGGTGTTAATCTCCCCGTGGATGAATCTGAAGCCATTTTACGGCGTAAACGGTTTTTAAACCGACTGCGAAGATGTTTTATAGCTGTGTTAGTGGCTCAGTGCAACCATTCATTTTAAGGCTCACTATTTAGTAGAATTTAGTCTGTGCTTGAGTTACAGGAATAAATTCTTAGTTCATTTGTACTTTATTGAGGTGACTTTGAAGTTTAACACTTACATTTTGTCCCAGATTCAGTTAAGGCTATAATTGAGCGTTTTAGTTTAAAAAAAAAAAAAGAAAAAAAACTTCTAGCAAATGTGCAGGATTTACTCTAAACTTTATTAAAACACTCCAACATCTGGATCGTTTGCTTACTTTCAGAACGAACTGAATTTCCCCTGGGACAGGATTCACCTGCTGGGCTACAGTCTCGGCGCGCACGCGGCTGGAGTCGCTGGTGATCTCACTGATCACAAAATCAGCAGGATCACAGGTGGGATCATGAACTCAACCGTCAACGGACTTAACTGGATCATTATCCGCTTGCGTTACATCCAGCTAAAGCAAGCGAGAGCATAAATATATAATATAACTAGAAAATGAGACATTGTCACCGTCCTTTCTGATTGGTTCAGTAGATAAAACTGCATAGATTTAATGATCGGCCTCCTATTTAGCTCCTCTTTGCAGTATGTGAACCCAGATACGCCCATTTAATGTGTTTTAACAAAAAAAAAAACCACTTTTCTGCTTATTTTATACTTTTAATGCCCAAGTCTCTGAGCAAATAAGCGATTGCCTGCCAACATGCCATACATTATGACAATCTAACCCTATTATTCCAGCCCTGCTCTTAAAAATAGCAGCATGACTGTGAAATGTTCCTCATTAGCTTCCAGACTCTATTGTATGTGTGCATGTAGCCAATTTAACGGGTCCAATCTCTCTATTTGTTACTGTGAAGTTTATCCAGCTTTAACATTTCCCTGACCTGTTTAGAATAATGGTGTGTTGGCTGGGATCTGAGGCTGGACGCCATTAAAGCCCACAATTAGTGCTCGACATTGTTCTGAGCTTCAACGGTTCTGCTGAAACTCTTTTAATAGAAGGGATCGCTTGAGAGGCACTTCATACTTGTTCCTTATTCAGGCTTGTGCGGAACAACGAATCTGAAATCTCCTTCTTGTTTTTTTTTTTTAGGTCTGGATCCTGCTGGTCCCACCTTTGAACACGCAGACGACCAGAACACCCTGTCGCCAGACGACGCCCAGTTTGTGGACGTCCTGCACACCAACACAAGGGGCTCCCCAGATCGCAGCATTGGGATCCAGAGGCCTGTGGGACACGTTGACATTTACCCGAACGGCGGCGCCTTCCAGCCAGGATGCGACATCCAGAATACGTTGATGGGAATCGCATTGGAAGGCATCAAGGGCCTCCAAAGTACGTATCTCACCGTGCTGAAGACGCGCCTGTGGGCTAGGACTCAATTAGCGCAAAAATCTAGTTCAGCTGGATAAACTGGATGCAAGCCAACCTGCATGCTGGGAAGCATCCGCTACAAATCCTCAAACGGGTTTAACGTGGGTGTAAAAATCATGTGCGGAGATTTAAGTGTGTCTTAAATCTACCCAAATATCAACGTGTCAAACGACGGGGAAGACGCTTTTTCACGCAGCTCCCGTACTCTGTGCTGCAGACATGGACCAGATCATCAAATGCTCCCACGAGCGCTCCATCCACCTGTTCATCGACTCCCTGCTGAACACCGAGCAGCAGAGCTTGGCCTACCGCTGCAACTCCAAAGAGGCCTTCAACAAGGGCCTGTGCCTCAGCTGCAGAAAGAACCGCTGCAACAAGCTCGGCTACAACATCAACAAGGTCCGCAGGACCCGCAGCGCCAGGATGTACCTGAAGACCCGCGATATGATGCCTTATAAAGGTAGACGGCAGGAAAATGGGGGCATTTGGGGCTTAAGAGAACATTGCACTCTTGTAGAAAAGTCTCGGTGGGTTTCTGGACTTTACTGAGGATTAGCCAGCGTTTTTCTTAATTTGTGCACATACCTAAATCGAAGTAATCCTCAGAGCATGAGTACCTGCTGTGCTCGAGGCTGCATGCCGGTGCCGTTATTGCTGGCGCACACTTCTCAGGGAGACGTAAACACTCATGTCAGCAGACGTGTGCGACAAGCGGGGCAGGCCTTCGGGAGATCAATTGAAGAGGAGGATATTTGAGTTGTTCGGGGGGTGGGGCACAGTAATTCAACACTAATGCATGTAGAAATGTTTATTTATGAACTACACTGGCCCCCTTTATCTTCAAGGCTCTCGTGTGTATTCATTGACCATCATTATTGGCGGGTGTCTTAATGAGTCGTTTTGGATTTACATAAATATCTGTGACAGTTACACGAAGACAGGCAGGGAGAGATCAGCGTTACATAGCCGCTTTCCTTGCATGGATCATTCTTCAGAGCATTGCTGGACCTCAGTGAACTCAGTTTCTTCTTTCCCAGTTTTTCATTATCAGGTAAAGGTGCACTTCTTCAGCAAGGACCGCCTCAGCTTCACAGAGCAGCCCATGAAGTTTTCTCTGTACGGAAACAACGGGGAGAAGGAAGACATCTCATTTGTCCTGTAGGTGCATTTAAATCTTTAACGTCCATCTGGTGAAATCAAAAAAAGACGCAGAAATCCTTTTGGAAACTCCATGTCCCGGGAAGCAGATGGTCAGCAAAAAAAATAATAATTCCAGTGACCCCAACTCTAAAAAATGAAGACGCTCCTGCTGCATAAGTCACTCAAATGCCGTGGATTGCATTTGATTGCAGCTTATACTTTTGCTTTTTTGTTTTACCCTGCAGGCCGGTGTTGAAGACTAACACCACTGAGTCGTTCCTCATCACCACCGATGTGGACATCGGCGACCTGATGATGGTGAAGATGCGCTGGGAAAAGGACACGATCCTCAGCTGGACGGACTGGTGGCGCAGCAGCGAGTTTCATATCCGCAAACTGCGCATCAAGTCTGGAGATACTCAGTCCAAGTAAGCTCTTACTCACCGCCATAAAGGTGATGATTATTGGGATGTGTGTGCACTTTATTTTTATTTTTTTACCTGTTTGATTCAAGGGTGATCTTCAGCGCAAAGGAAGGAGAGTTTGTCCACCTCAGCAGGGGAGGAGAAGATGGAGTCTTTGTCAAGCTCAAGGACGCCGCAAGCCGGAACGAGAAATTGTACGTTGATGAGAGGCTTCCGTTACCGGACAGTCGGTTTATATGCTTTTAACCATTCATTTATTGTCATTGATCAATGCATTTCAGAATCAACTTAAGGACTTTCATTTAAAAATAACCTTGAAGAAGTCTAACGCTGCAGACTTCATGCATTGACTGCCCCCCCCCCCCCCCCCTACAATAGCCTCTCAATGACAGGCAGAGAGGATCGTGCCAGCTCTCCTCTTGACTCCTGTTTCTTTGTCCTTCTAGGATGCACAAGCTGAAGATGAAGGGAAGTCTTTTTGGGCAGAACGACGCTTGAAGTTGCACTAGAACAGTTATGCACATCATCCATCTTTACATGCATATCCAAAGATAGACAAGCGGCGCAGCACGACACTGGCAAAGCCTTTGCAAATATTTGGATACCGACCGAATGCCATTTTCCTTTTCTTCAACAATGGCTTCAACTCCCAGCGCAAGCCAGTGAGACCTACTGGAATCGCAAGCTCTTTCCCGTCTCTCTGCCATTTCTGTTGCAAAAATATGCTACAGGCAATGTTCCCTCTAATTGTTCATGCGTCTGAACAAACACACAAACCCCCTGAGCAGTCCCTCGTACACCGGCCGTTCGTTTTGTTGTTATTATAAAGCGTCGACATAAGCAGCACTTCGTATCATGAGCGTGTTTTCCCTCCACATTGGCTAAAACGCCTGTGGCGGCGGCGCGTAAGGACGTCGATCGATGACGTCGATTAGCTGCGTAAAAACGTGTGAACCTCATCATTAGCCGGAGCAGCCAGTCACCGGCCACTCACTGACTCAGTGGAAAATAGCGCAGAATGAATGTTTACGTGTTTGTTATTTTCAATTTTAGGTTGCATTTTTCATTTATGTAGATTTTCGCTGTGCGAAGACCGTATCAGCTGTGCGTAATTACGCACGAGCGCACCTTTAGAGGGAACATTGGCTACAGGTATTTTCTTTGTGATGTTGTGCTCACATTTTATACATTTACTTGTTTCATATCTTTGTAATCATTTTTATGCTTTTTTAACATACATAATATTTCTCCTGATTTGGGTGTATTTTGAACTGTTTTCTTGGCCTTTGTGAACTTTGATTGTAAATATAAATAATTCAGAGTGATGGGCTTTTGAAGAAAATTGCTAAAATAATAATTTTGTCCCAAATGTTTTTCTTTATTTAACCATTGGCTTCCAACAATCAACAGGGGCCAAAGACGTGCAGTATTTCCGATCGACTGAACATGTCTTGGTAAATACTTTTTAATCAGTATATATTTTGAATTTTGAATATCAGATTTTCTTTGAAGCCTTGTTCTTTGATTGCATTTTGGTTATTGTGTCACTGGTCACTTTAATAAGCTTTCAGCCCCGTGCCACCATTCTGATGTTAAGCTTTAAGAGGGATGTGCTTGTTTTTCTTTAGATTTACAAATTTTATCATGAAATTTAAATGAGGTTATTTCTTAAATGTTCCAGCAATGGCTCAATGCTCCTTCATAATTACTTCATTAAAGCGTCAGCAGTATCTCTCACCTGCAACAGTTAATTATGCCCTTATTTTGAAAGGTCAAACATAGCAGAATTGCTGAAACTAAACATGCACGCCTTGGCCATTTGTGATGGACTGGCCTACGTCGCAGCCATAATACATCTCAAGAACACTTCATGCTGTATTTATTGAATGTACATTTATATATTTGTAATTTAAGCTGTGATGTGTATTTGCAGGCTTCCATTTTGTGTGTGTATGTTTTGTAAATGAAGCATTTTTAATGCACAAGGTGTTGAAAAGGTTGATCAAACTGGTCGTCCTCTGCCAACCATTCGGTGCATTTACTTTACTGTATAAATAAAGTTCAGGATGGCTAAATAAAGTCATAATTTGCTTATTTAAATGATCTTTTATTTCTTTGAAATTTACTTTAATCATTATCTAAAGAAAACATTAAACAAAATATGAAAACCGTGCTCTGGAGACAAGGTAGGAGCTCGCCTTGAAACAACCTCTCCACGAACTTCCACGTGTCTCTTTCAAATATCAGCAGTGAAGCATTGACTTCATGGCAGCTAAAGGAATTTTAAATATAGTAAGAGTAGTAAGATACATTTTAATATCAGTGATTATGGCTGATCAATACAGGGAGCTATCCAAGCTTCTGTAGATGCTGATTTAGACTTGATTCTTCAGACCAACCGGTTTGTTTTTAACAAAGAGTAAATACAAAGACATTAAAAACATTCACTTATAGTCGATTCAACTCTGTGACATGTGCAAACGGTTGTTTGCCTGTTGTAGTATAATAATATAATACTAATATAACATATTAATAATAATACTCAGCGGTGTTAATAGTTTCTTATGTTGTATTTTATTTAAACCCCTTCATGTGACTTAAACTGAACAGAGAGAGCCTGCGAGAAACGACAGGCGTGTTTCCAGCCTCTTAGAGAGACTCTAATAAACGTCTGAAATCCACGTTTATACGATGCTTCAAGCGAGCATTGAAAATAAAACCATGTTTAATATAAAAAAAACACATTTAGCAGTTTGATGCCGTGTCCAGAATTGAACTTCATGCTCAAAATAGTTTGGTGGCTTTTCTTACCACTTAAAAAAAAACAAGAAAGCTGAACACTCTTTGTTAATTTAGTGCACAAAAACATGAGAATCCAGGCTGAGCGAGGAAGATGCTGACACGATAGGATGACTCTGCAGGGCAGATGGTCAGACGTTACACAGAGTCTTCTCCTCGCATGGATCTGAGGATGAAAAATCACATTTATATTCAGTATATATATATATTTAGCAATTGTCACTGATAAGAAAGAGGAAAGTTAATTTCCTTTATTAATCTTGCATGGGTAAATTATTTTTCTACTCAACATGCAATATTTTATACACAACTTCATTCGAGTTTTGTTTTCACCTGTGTCACCATGCTTTATTGTTCTTCATCATCATCATCATCATCGGCCTTCTTTCCACTTTAACTTGGCATCTTGTGTTGAGCAACAAATCCGCTGCTGTGCAGCTAAACACTCTTGCCTGACTGTTGCCACATGATCCTCAGTAGACGTGAAGCAGCAGCTGCAGGTTTTAATGTCAAATACTACTGATACTACTAATACTAATGCAGTTATATCAGGAGTGTTGTCTATTTCTATGCTTATACTGACACTGGAGATCCGTCCTGATGAAAACCTCAATGAGCGAAATACTGTGTCGTGTTTTTCCTGAATTAATATAAAGCTTCTTATCATACTGTGATTCTAATGTGATTCTAATGTGATTCTAATTTGATTCTAAAGCCTGTATAGGAGCCGGATTCCTGCTTTGAGGGCCAAACTGTCACTGCAGGAATTAAAGCTTTAAAAGACAACACTGCTGGAAACTGAGCTGCCTTTGAATGGATCACCCACAAATCTGATCAAGTAATCAATCAGCCATCGATTGAATTAAGCATAGTGCAGTAGTAGTATTAATGCACTCCCCTGTACATTTATTAGTAGGTTATACTATGTCATAAACGCTCCCCATAAAACAAACTAATGATTCACTTGAACACATTTCCCCGTTCCCCGCCCGGAGTCAGCAGCCAATCGCTGGTCGGAGGTGCTATTTAAGACCCAGACTGTTCAAGGTGGTTCAGAATATCTGCGCTCTTTACGCGCGCAACCGGACGCACTGACGTGAATCTGCGAGAGAACACGCGCACGCACACACACACACACACACACACACACAGCCCTCCTCCTCGTGAGATCCGGTGGGTTCGAGTGTTCGTGAAGGACATTCAGCCTTAAAGGAAACAGCTGCAACAGAAATGACGCCGCGGCGAGTGGCGTTTCTTTACGTCCTGGCGCTGCACGCAGCCGTGCGCGCCGCCACCTCCTCGGAAGAGGAGAAACTCGCCGGTTCCACTTTCGGTGAGTTTCCACTTTCATTTTTCTTTCAGTGTCACGCATCAGCTCGATTTTGTGCAAATCTGGAAGACTTCAAGGAATCAATGGGTGCAGGCAGGAAGCGCCCCGAAAACGGTGAAGTGTGTAGTAGTTGTTGTTGTTGTTGTTTTTTTTTTTCACATTGTCTTGAATTTTAACGATCATAATAAAATTGCATTTGTGAGATGAAAACGTTTTTTTTTTTTTTTTTTGCCAACTTTTTTTTCAACGGAGAGACAAGATTCACGTTTTCATCTGACTTGAGCGCGAATGGTGAATTTCTCAGGATCGTAAATGATCTTACCGTGAATTTTACTCTCGATGACTAATTCTGGTTATATTAAGGCGCCTAAACGGCAAAAAAAAAAAGTGTGTGTGTGAGGTTCCTGAATCCACCTTCCCACCCCCCAGCTCTAAAAGTTGAGTTGAGTCAGCTGACTGAGCAGCAAAGCAGATTATGGCCAGTGGGGAGGCAGGAACAAAGCTGTGAGAGAGTCTCTGCTGTTTCTATGGAGCTCCATCTGACCGCGTGAACCTCCATAACCCCGGACGACAGGTCTGGTCTCAGATGGAGCTCGATTACAGAGGGGCCCTGGGGGGGCCCTGAGGGGCCAGAGCTTCCTGGAGCCAGTCAGGCATCACCACTCCAGATCTCATTTGCACATCCGCACCAGATGACACAGAGGAGTTTCCTGCCTTGCAGCATAGTTATTCAAACTAAATAAGTGAAGTAACTTTCTCCCCTTTGAGGAAACTTCCTTGATCCGCTGAGAGACCTGTTCATCCAGACGGACGGCGTCAATCAAACCGTCGCCAAATTCTCCCTCAGGAAACCGTCCCACCCCGACGACGACCGGTGCTACATCGTTCCTGGACAACCTGACTCCCTGGCAACCTGCATGTTCAACAGAACCGCCAAAACATTCCTTGTGATCCACGGGTGGACGGTGAGTGGGGGGTGTTTCAGCATGCATTGACCTGCCCCCCCCCCCATCTTTTACACACCCACAGGCTTGGTTTGCTGGCATTCCTCTGGTTTTGATAAAATCAACAGGGACTAGAAGTCTGTCATTATTTCCCCAGATTCCAGTGTAAATGTTTTTGCATTCACATTCAGAGATTTATTGATAAAGACACAATATGCTGAAGGTTCAGTGTGAAAGAACAGCTGGAAACCACAACTGGAGGGGATCTTTCTACATGAATATATAAAACTTCATTGAGCTAATTCTTCCTGAATGTCTGTCATTTGAATAAATTTGAGTTTTTTATTGCTATTACACTTGCCTGACTGCCGTTTGCCGACTTGCCCGTTCAGCTGAGTGGCATGTTTGAAAGCTGGGTGGCTAAGCTGGTGTCTGCACTGTACGAGCGCGAGCAGACGGCCAACGTCGTGGTGGTGGACTGGCTCAACTCGGCCCAGAACCACTATGTGGTGGCGGCCCAGAACACCAAAGCGGTGGGGCAGGAGATCGCTCGCTTCATCGACTGGATCGAGGTCGGGGCTCACTTTTACTGTCATTTAAGACTTGTCAAAACATTCGTTCAACGTTTCATGAACGCCTTTTAAAGGAAACCGCCAACGTGCCTCTTGAGAACCTTCACCTGATCGGATACAGCCTCGGGGCTCATGTGGCAGGATTTGCCGGAAGCCATGCAAGCAATAAAGTTGGAAGAATAACCGGTAAATACAAAAACAAAAGGATATCATTTATTTTAAATGCATACCACACTCTCTCTGTGAGCTGATTGGCTGATCTCTGGACTCTGCCTGCAGGCCTGGACCCAGCTGGGCCTGACTTTGAGGGGCTGCATGCCCACAGGCGACTCTCCCCCGATGATGCTCACTTTGTGGACGTCCTCCACACCTTCACCCGGGGGTCCCTGGGTCTCAGCATCGGGATCCAGCAGCCTGTTGGTCACGTGGACATTTACCCCAACGGAGGCAACTTCCAGCCAGGCTGCAACCTCAGGGGGGCCCTGGAGAAGATCGCTCACTTTGGGATCTTTGGTAAGAATGAGTTCAAACACAACTGTAAAATGTGAAAGGTTTTGTTCTAATGAAATGGAAACAGAACATTTTCCCCATTCTTGTGTCGTTACGTGTTGTCTTTAAATTTCTCTTTTCTTATTTCGAACTCTGAACAGTGTGTCGCTTAAATTGCGTTTCCTGAATCACGTTTATTGTTCTGAAATACAACAGTTCTGTCATACCAGTGTTCTGATTTCTTAGATCAGGAAATCCAAGTGTTATATTCTGTTATTATCTATAATCGATTATCAGTAAAGCAGCTTTACTGTTGCTACTTCCTGTTTGTCATCAATCTGTCTTGTTTCGTTTGATCTGAGGACCATAAAACGAGTCAGAGAAATGCATCTGGAGTGACCCGGTGACGTAACTCTGTCATTACTTTCATGGCCTCTCTCTTTCTGCTCCAGCGATCAGCGATGCAGTGAAGTGCGAGCACGAGCGCTCGGTCCACCTGTTCATCGACTCCCTGCTGAACGAGCAGGAAGTGGCCAAAGCCTACAGATGTGGCAGCAGTGACACGTTTGACCGGGGCATGTGTCTCAGCTGTCACAAGAGCCGCTGCAACACGGTGGGATACGACATCGGCAAGGTGCGCAAGGCGCGCAGCGCTCAGATGTACACCAAAACGCGCGCCGCCATGCCTTTCAGAGGTCAGTGGACGCGGAACATCTCCGTCTGAGTTTCATCACGCGCGCAGCTCTTCTGAACGGTCTTGAACAGGCCGCTCTTCCTCGCAGTTTATCACTACCAGCTGAAGATCCGCTTCTCCAGTAAAATGAACCATCCAGAGGTGGAGCCTTTACTCGCTGTGTCGCTCTATGGAACAAGAGGAGAGGCCGAGAACCTGGAGCTCCAACTGTAAGTGGATGTGCAGTCAAAGTGAAATGAGACTTGTGAGCTCTACGAGTCTTTTTTTGTACCAGCAGCTGTACCAGTAGGCAGAGAAGACAACCTGAGGCAGTTATCATTAGCAAAGTTTGGTGTTTGCTTCATGCGCTCGCATCGTGACATGACCGCTCCTCCTCGCTAATATCCCTCTCTCTAACCGTGTCTGACAGGAAGGAGAAAATTGCGACAAATCAGACTCATTCCTTCCTGCTCGTGACCGAGAAGGATGTCGGCGATCTCTTGATGCTGACGTTTAAATGGGAGGAGACAAATGGCTGGACGTCCTCCGGCATACTGAAGATGGTGTCTTCCTGGTGGCACGGCGACTCCGAAAGCGCCAACGTGGAGGTTCACAAAATCCGCATCCGGGCAGGCGAGACGCAACGGAAGTATGGCAGGATTAAAATGTCTCAGACATATGGCACATTGGGATGATTTCTGTGGATGACTGTTGCTCGTACCGATGGATTGTGTTTGGTCAATCTCAGGACGGTGTTCTGCGTAAAAGCCTCTGAATCGCAGAGCTTAGCACGAGAGATCACGTTTGTGAGATGCAAGGATGCATGGAGGGCAAACTGGAAATCCAAAAGGTGAGTTACGGTCGTGCGACTTTCTCCAGCTACTGTTGCATATACTGTCAGAGCTGACGAGTAACAACAGCGTTTTCTCTGCAGGATGACTTTGGAGAGCCACTAACTCTGAACAAAAGACTGGCAATTCCTGCACTGAGTGACTAATCTGTACACCTGGAACTTATTTTGTTTCACGTCAAACGCGTGCGTAGATGCTGTGAAATATTTTGTAAAGAGCTCAGTTGACGATGATGCATTTTCTCATCCAATGAGACGGATGTAAAATCACCTCAGAGTCTGACATACTGAGAAGTACAACTGATTGAATTTACCTGACTAGTTCTGGAGGTACTGATGACTTACCGTGTAAAGTACCTCAAATGTCCTATTTATAACAACCACTAAGGAGAGTTCTGTCCTCTTGGTGTCTGCAGACTCTAAAAGAGGGTAAAACCACAAGTTCTTCCTGTTCATAAAATGCATTTATTAAGGGTTTTATGCATTAAAGTATTCCTTATTTACCTGAATGTGGCATCTAAACTAAGGGAGCATTCACCACTGAGGCTCTCAGCACTGCCTGTGGCTGTGGGCCCTGCATCAGAGTGCCTTACTGTAAGCAGTCGTCTGACGAAAGCTTGTGCTAAATGCCTTTCCTTCATGCTTTGTCGCTGTCTTTCACATCTGTTTGTTTTATTGTTGGTTTTTTTTTTTTACTGAAAAATGCAAAAGTTACTGTTTCAAATACTTTTGCGTCATTATCTCCTCGACTTGCTATCTGGTGTTTAATATCTGTTACCTTAAGACCGTCAGTCGACCGTGGTTCTACTAAACTAACTAAAGTGTGCTGAAAGGAACGAGGCACATCAGGAAGCAGTTAATAGCATTATCCTCCCTTTCTTGTGCCGTCACACTCCTTTTATCACGATTCTTCTCAGAATGTAATTTTCTCTGTGCATGTAATGACTCAGAATGACCCGCTATTTTATTTATTTATTTGGTTCTGTGAATGTCTCAACCATGGTTCTTTGGAGATCGGTACTGTAATCATTGTGACATCATTCCCACTTTAAACAATGTGGAAATGGTACTTTTGCACAAACGAGACGAGTTTGCGAAACTATTTGTACATTTTTATGTAAATATCAGGACAGATTTTGAAGAACACTGCTGTATAGTTGTACTTCAGGGCTGATTGAATCTTTAATACGTACATTTCTATAGTCTTTTGTAAATATCTGTACATATTCACTGTATTATATAAATTCTTTAATAAACCTAAAACTATCTTCTCTGAGGTCAGATGAGCCTGACATTTTATTTACAGTTAAAAGTTTTGCATTTCTTTTCTCCTCATCTGACTTTAACGTGCAGCTTTATCGCCTTAAAATATGTGTTTGTTCAAGATATTTAAACTACGTACACTGAAAACCTGTTTAATCAAACACATCAGCTGTGTTTTCTTTTTTATGTCCTTGTAGTGGAGACATAGTTTTCTTTGTCCGAGTCAAGGTGACCCAGTAGATAAAAATTAGAATCCACTTTTTTTTTTTTATTCAAATCATTGGTGGTGGAAGAACTATTCAACTCCTTTATCTGAGTAAAAGTACATATTGAAAAACTTAAGAATACTACATTACAAGTATATACAGTATATATATATATACTATTGTTTTATTACAGTGAATGTTCATATTTCTATTAAAATAAATGTTTATCAAAATTCAATTCAGTGGGTATTAGTAGTAACGGAAAAATTATAAGTTGCATCAAGAATAATTAGAGTAGAATGAGTAGACATAGAATGCTACTTACAATGGAATTCATGAAGTAAACGTAAAGTACCTGAGTAACTTTACACCACTGTGAATCATTTATGTCCAATGTGATTCCATCAATTAAACATTTGCATTTTTTATTCTTTTTGAACACTCAATAAAATATAAACTTCCTGCCAAGATGACCGCCAAGTTCCAACTTATGCTCGGTTTCACCTGTGATGACGTTCAAAGACTTCAAAAAAACAGAACAAGACCTACTGAGAAAGGTGTCATCGCAGGCCAGATGAATTTTGTTTTTTTTATCTGACTAAGATAATCAATGACACTTTAAAATCCCGGAATAAAAGGAAAAACCAGCAATCAGCTGAAGCATCACGGTGGCCCAGGGTCACCGCTGTCCAGCGGGCGTCCACAGACGAAGACGGTGCAGCCCATCACTCCAGACAGGGTCAGGATAGCCAACAGGATGGCCCACCAATGAGCCTGCAGGGGGTCCACGGAAATAAAAAAGCCTTAACTATGAGCTGGACTGCCGCTAACAGGTCAGGGTCAGGGTAGGCTATAGTTTGCAACTGCAGGAAACCGTACTGTAAATACACGTTGTAAAAATGTTGGCACGCTCTGATTTATCGGCGACAATGTAAACAGGTTATTGCCGTGAGAGACAGCGAGTCTACAACATGGGCATTGTGGAAACAAGACAATGGCTCCTGATCGGGGGGGGGGGGGGGTCATTTCTGTTTCCAGTGAAACAGATGGCTGACCAATGAGATGCTGCTCAGCCCAGACACTCCTTCCTGATTTTCCATTCCTGTCATTAGAAGTTTAACCTTGAAAACAGGTGAGATTTAAATATCTGAATGGCAAGACAGGAAGACGAATCATACAGGAAGTTTGAACAAGCGAGACCCGAGGAAAACATCTGCACAGGCAACATCCTCAGCCGTTGCTAAGGCAAGTAACCCTCGACATCCACCACCACCTCTAAGATTCGCTTTGTATCTGACCTCACAGTATTCTGTTGGGTGTTTGAAAACCATTGTTCTTAAGCTATCTTAATGATTGTGTAAAATAATTAAATGGTTTCCCAAGAAAGGTTTATCCCAAACCTACTTTTGCACAGCCGAATTGTTTTCAATGATTACATTTAAAAAAATCAACAACATGTATTTTAGCTACTTTAATTAACCCAAATTAATTTTTGCATCCCATTTGGGCATCTATTTTAGTTTACTGTAATGTCCTCTATAACTTTATACATACACTCTCATGTACAACACGAAAGCATCACCTTCATCCACTCGCCCACGTCATCAAATTCATCCAGGTGGAGAAACGCATTTTTCAGTCTGGCGATCGGACCGTCGGCATCCAGCAGACGACACACGTGGAATTTGTCGCAGTATCCCCGGTTCCCCGAACATGGTGACCCCCCGCCCAAAGGCAGCGCCTTTCTCTGGAAGTGACGAGAGAGCACCGAGGACGTGGTGCTGGCACACGTCTCAGGCTTATCTGACGTGGACACAGAGACATGTGTTGTAGTACTTTTTGGATTTTGAACTTCTTGGGCCTGCTGTTAAGTTCCTTAATATCGCCGAATGTCATACTTTGTACAGTGTGGTAGTGTGTAAACACCATCCGACATGGTGGAACGTCTGAGTTTGTCCCATAAATATCAATCATGCATGTGTGCAACCTCACGCTGCGCAAATTGACACAAGCTGAGGAGCTGAGACTTGAAGTGTAAACGCGTTCCTCAGGAGGAGTGGACACACAGGCCTTTGGTTACCAGGCTGCTGGCAGCACATGTGGCATTTCTCCTTCATGGAGTCTCCCGGACAGTCGCAGGGCTGCAGGAGGTGCTTCAAGCACACGGAGCCAGTGCAGACCTGCAGAGGCAACCAGATACACGCCTTTTAAAGAACAGGTAGAAGAACACAAGAGACGATACAAAAAGTAAAACAACCAGCTGGTTCTAAATAAAGCTGAGGAAAAAACCTCTTGGCCCACAAAATATCTAAAGAACCTTGAAAGGCGTGTTAAAATGATTGAAACGATTTTGTCTATTGTTGCATGAATTTGTTTTTTACATGTTAAGTCCTTAACAGGCTCTTGACACTGCTGAGATTTGCTCGAAAATTGGGAAATCAGCTGTTCTGATAAGATGGTCAAATCTATCGAATACCCCAATGCACTCAAACACCCCAGTATACCCCATCATTGTTTCGCCTGTTATGCTTTTAAAGTGTTTCCCTCTCTGCCTTCAGGTCTGTGGCACCATCGGTCTATGCAGAGCCATCAGCCACCACCACCACCAGTGTCAGGGTCAGTGTCAGAGTATTTATTTTGCTGCTGCTGGGGCAGATGTCGCTCAATCACAAACTCTTACTGCAGACTCTAAAGAGTTTCTGACAAATGAATTATTACATCTCATCTTTACCTCATTCAGAATAAACTAAAGTTCACTGACACCCTCTCCCTCTGCTGATGAAGACCAGCCTAAAACTGGACTCGGTGGTGAGTTGTTTTTCCAGGTTGAGAATGAACTCAACATGCATAATGGCCTGCTTTAAAGCAATGCCACACTCTTTTGCTTATTGGGCAATGACCTAATGGCTGCGGCTGCCTCACCCCATTCAGGCAAACGCGTGTGCCCTGATTGCAGACTGTCAGGTTCTCCTTGCTGCTTGGCTCGGGGCAGAACGGAGAGAGGCCCGAACAGACGCTCTCCCTCTGACAGTCCGTCTCCTCGTCACAGGTTTGACCAGCCGGCTTAAAATCACAATCATGATGGCAACACAGGCCCTGACTGGGGCTGGTGGACAAAAAGATCATACATGTAGAGTCGCGGCAACAAACAGGAAAGCTACTGTACAAGAATGAAGATGTGTAGAATGGAAACTCTCTGCTGGCTCAGATGAAGTGTGTGTTTGTGCGCGTCATGCCTGCAAGCTTTATCGGGCTTGAGGTGACACTGGACTCCCGCGGCCTGCTTGGCGCTGAAGCAGCAGAGGTCTGTGTCGTTGTGGCCGACGTCACACTCCTCACCTTCTTCCACTATCTGGTTTCCACAGATGGGCAGATCACTGACTGGACATGAACAAATGTCAATACACGTTAGAAGTATAAAGACTTAATGCAAAGGTCAGACATTCAGCCTCGATTCTGCACAGCGACACGCAGGTGGACGCCATTTTCACTTACTCACCCACAAAGCAATCATCCTTCTTCAGCTTGAGGATTTTGCTAATCTGCTTGACGCTGCAGGGCGAGAGCTTCTCGTTGTTTTCGCGCACTTCGTCCGTTGCATGAGGGAACATCAGGTACCTGCCTTTGCCACCAGCGGAACCGAGGCTCCCGCAGTTTGAGCCCTCGTCATGCTGAAAAATAAACAACAACAAAATAGCAGAAATATTGAAATACTTTATCAATTATGTATCCTCACATTGAGTTAATGGAGAATTGTTTGGATATTTCGTAGCTTTAATCAGAGAAAACGGCTGCACCAGCGGTTGCTCTGCTCCTCACAGATAGCGGGAATAGGAGGAACCTTGTGGCTGATCTCAGTCGGTTGGTATTGTAAACCATTGCTGATAGTAAAAACGGTTTCACAAAAGTGATATCACAGACTACTAGTGAGCAGGCAGTTTTATATGCGTTACATTATTAAAAAAAGGAAACAAATCCTTCATGTAGTCAAAAGATTTCCCGAAAGGCTGAGAGCCCTGAAACGGAGGAGCAATGTTTTGCTCACCCTGTGGGACACCAAGAACAGAACAGAGCGCCGTATTTCCCAAATATTACCTGGAGGTCAAAACTCTTGATCTATGACTGGAAATTAATATGTAAATATGCAGAGGAAACATGGTGTTGGTGAGACTATTGCTGCATCTGCTCTTTATTTATTAGGTTGGTATATTTTATTTTTCTTGACTGCGCCTGTCAGTGCAGCGGTTCTTTATTTTAACTTTTAATGTCACCTTAATTTTAACAGGAAATTCCACATTACTATGAAGGTGGCACGATGGTCTCTCTGACCGCTGTCTAGTTGTTATTAATCTCTGATGGGGTTTTTAAATCATATAAAATGTGCCACTTCTAAATTCTCTAAATTAGGCGGCCACTGTCCATGACAGGAAAAGAAACATGCCAAGGACATCCATGTTTTAATTTACAGAGGGAAATAGGCCGGAGGCAGATGCTCTCCAAAATTAGAACATGGATGAGTGACTTGCCAAATGCAAAATAGATAGTTTAACCTTTTCATTGATATGCAGCGCGTGTTAGGACATCTTCACAGAGGAAAACAGAAACAATCGTAGTTTGCAATAAATTCAGAAGTGAACAGAGGGAAGGTTAGAGCAGCTAACTGGTCCACCGCAGGCCCGACAGCTGCTGTGTGTCTGCATGGGTGACAGAGAACTGCAGTTCTACAAGCTAAAGCAGCCCACCCCGCTCTGTCTGAAAACAAAGGTCAGGTGCAGCCCAAGGTCACCGCTTCATGTGCTTCTTCCAGTCTGTCCTGCCTGGAAACAATGAGACACGCTTGTCAGAGGAGTCGGGACACGAAGCAGGAGGACCAGCAGCAGTTTGCAGGGTCTGACATTGTGGAGCTAATCTGCCTGACAGGAGGACCGGGGGTCTGTGGAAGTGTGAATAGAAGAGTGAAAAGGGGCTGAGGGGCACTACTGGAGTTTTGGCAGTGGGAGAAAGGTGACGGCCATCACACTTGGATGTGTTTGTGTGGATACAGTGGTGAAAGCCCGTTCCCTTCAAGTCCTAATTCACGCCACGGATTCTAAGTAAAAAAAAAAAAAAAAAAAAAATCAGTTTTAAGCTTTAGGATTTTCCCTTTTTTTTAAAAACATGAACTTTAACCTCTTTTGGCCTTGAACCTTTTAAAACATAATTCTTAATCTATTTGATAAGTTTAGAGAACCAATCACGACACACAAACAACAACCCATGCAAGATGCAAATGTAATTCAACCACGCTGTGCTTTCCAGGAGCCGCAAAACCAAAAATACCAGGAGCTTCAAGCTAACCGGATTGCATTTGATAAACTCATCTTATATTTTAATGTAAATGCAGTTGCATTTAGTACCAAAAAAAGGCAATGTGAAAGTTCCTCAGAACTGTAGCTAAATAAATTTAAGAACCTGAATCAGCAGAGAACGATTGTGAGGAGAAACCAAGAGAGAAATCAGAGAACCTCCTGCTCTCTTTTTTTTAGGTCTTCCAACCAGATTGACGATCTCTATAAAAGGCCTTTCAATAAGCGCCTGGTTCTTTAATGTCCACATAAGTGAATCCTTCACAGATCATATGTTCTAGTCCCAGTTCAAATTGCATCTTGTATCCTAAACATGTAAAGAAGGGTCATGGGATTAAAGGTGTTCCACGTTCTCTGGCATCATTATTGTTTTATTTTCCAGAGTCAGTTTTGAATACCCCTTCTTCAGGTGTTTTATTTTGTGGAAACGGTGATGGCGACTGACCGGAGACCCCAGGCTGTGGCCGAGTTCGTGGGCAAGGGTCAGCTGGATGTGCCGAGGAGGCAGGAACTGTCCGTAGTTCTGGATGGTGACCAGACCCGTGTTCAGGGTAGCGGTCCGGCCGTTACGCAGGGCCGTCGGCTGTGAACAGATTCCTCCCCAGTTGCCTGAAGTAAAGACACGTCATATACAATAAATTTTTACCGTACCAATGCCAAAAGCAGTAGAAAATTAGATTGATTTTAACAGATTTATTTAAGTCGATGCATCATCATTCCACATAACTTCATTAACTTAGCCAACCTCAGGCTCAGACGTCCCTGTCACTGTGCAGGATGGTGTGGTTGCATAACGGACCCTGTTCTCCTGGAAATACCTTAAACTGACACCAGCGTGCTACTGAAGCAGGACGGACCTGAAGCCCCGGGTCTGGGACCAACAGATCCGCTCAGCTCACATACTTCAAAGCCGTTCCCACCACTACAAACAGCTGGAGAGATCCACAAGGGTGGAGGGCCGGGTCGCGGCATCACATTTCAGCTGTCCAGCCAGAGGGCTAGTTTTAGACAAACTGTTCCGATTGGTCAAACTAAGCACCCGTGATGAGGTGTTCCGCTCATGCATTTTGTGAAAAACCAGACTTCAAGTACTTGAATGAGACCACCTCTAAAATATGTGTCATCTCGGGCTCCGGTAAACAGGTTAAAAGCTGCTAGCTGTTAGTTCCATATTTCCCTGTGGTCTGTCTTTCTCCCCCCACTGGTTCCCTCTATTCATCCATGCATGGATCACGTATGAGATCTCAGCGTTTCACATCTACACACGTGATTTATGCAACACTTGTTACACAGCGGCGTCCAGCAGGAGTGTTTTGAGGCGTATAGCGGGTGAGGTTCACATCTGTTAATCGTACCACGCACACGTTTCAGAGGAATCTGAGTTGGATGGATCTCACTGAGGATAGTGGGAACCAGCCGCGGGCATCTGGATCTCTCGCCGGCATGTTTTTGTTACACGGTGGGTGTGCGTGTGACGCACAGGAAAGGGACAGTTAAAGGTTGAAAAACAAAAAAAAAGTGTCTCCTATCTTTGCTGTTGTGGAAACAATAAGGCAACAGCAAAGGCAAGCCATCATATGTGTGGCGAAGAGTGCAGAACCCGAATTTGATCACAGGGCGGATTTTCTTTTCCTGGCCATGAGAAAGCGTAGCTGTAACCATTAAGCATCACCCTTGAGGAGAAGGCTGGGGCTCCTCAGTAAATACAGGGCAGAGAGCAGAACCTAAAACTGCCAGGAAAGACTCCCCAAGCGGTGTCAGACAAGAATTTTGAATGCAGTTCTCCCACGTTCCCTGCTTTTCACCTATAATGCACCCCCCCGATGGCCTTTTCAAGGAGCTGGGTTTCCTAGAAAGAGTTTACTTTGGCACCCAACACTGAGGTTTCTGGCAGGACAAGCACAGCGTGGGCGGCAAAATTTGCCCCTTCCTCCTCATCATCGTCGCCACAGAGAGGAGCCGGTAATGAAAGACTCCTATTATTAGCTGCTGGACAAAAACATCCAGGACAAACAAACTGACTCCGGATCATTTGTATACACATCAGGAGGGGACAAGGACACACACACCCCGAGACATACGCACACAGTTACTCTGAAATTATGTAATACCAAATAAACATCATAGACAAACAAACAGGTACACACACACACACACACACACACACAATTTTCCCGAGCCTGTGTTTGTCTGCTAATTCTGTTATTGGGGTCTGTGAGTTTATAATCCCTTGATTTAAAACCATCTATTACCCAAGACCACTAATAAACTGGGGCAAGTGGCTTATGGAGATACTCAGCATGAGTCTGTTTCTGCAGGTCGAACATTATCCCGGTGTTCTCATTCTTCAGGACCGTCACATGACTTTGAAGTGTCACAACAATGTCACTAATTCCAGTATGTGTGTGTGTGTGTTTGTGCGAGAGAGAGTTTTCTTTCTCCCTAATCACATGTCATTGTGTTGGTGTGCCACTCACACCCCTCATTGTATCCAATCAAATGGTGAGAATCAGACAACGTCATGGAAAATAGAAGCCGCATGGACCTCCAGCCTGGACGTACAACACTGCAACAAAAATAAAGCGCCCACAGGGAGACTGTCACTGGACCTGAGGCACATGTCATTAAGATTAGTCACTGAATGTGACTTTAAAAAAAAACATTCTTGCAAAATTATGTTTTTCAACATTTAAAATGTAAAAGCATTATTTTTCCATTCATTTTACAGAATATAGGAAATCATTTATTGTTATTGGGAGGTTCGCTAGCTTGTGAGTTTCTGACCATTTGTGATGATGCGTTTGTGATAAATTAAATCAGCTTTTAAAAGAAAAACTATCAATTAAGTTCACAAGAACATAAATGAATTATAGAGGAGAAGAAACATGAAAAGTATCGCTTCATGCTTTATTTACCGCTCTGTTTGTTTGTAATGATGATATGTGATATTGGTTGAAATGCTATCTTGATTTAATGACATTTGCTGTTGATTTTTGCATATAAACGCCACAGTGTTGTGGGGTTCACTCGTCTTTTGCGTAACAGGGCTGCAGTGATCCTGACTTCTTGCAGCTTCCTCATCCCTACTGATGAACTAGACGCTAGCGTGCATTTGCACCAGGAATGCATTTTTCTCTGTGCATAACTTCTTGACATTTTTAACGTGGGTGTGGATGAGCAAAATCCATCACCCTGCTTCACCTCCTTTGGGCTTATGTTGCACGCTGATCACTGAGTGTTGAGCCCTTGGGGAGGTGGGGGGCTACGAAGGGCAGGGAGTGGAGCGGATGATAGATCAACACAGATTCCCACAGAGATGCACACAGAGAGGCGGAGCAGGAAAACATTACTTCACCCTGTTATCATGCGTTTCAACATATAGTGGGGTTGATGTTTCTGTTTAAGAAGTGCATGTTCTCACACTAAACTTTAATACTTTTCTTTCCGTTGTTAAAAGGCTTTTAATTCTTTACTCAATTTTAATATTTTTAAAAATATTCCAACCTAGATGCCTTGTACATTTTCTACACGGCTTTGACATGAAGTAATATTTGGCAGCACAGAGTTGCACGTATGTGTCACAGTGACCTGCTTTGCCCTCCCAGGCGAGCCCCAGCACTCCGCTGTAGTCTCGGTTGGTGAGCAGGTAGGACAAGCAGAAGTTGCCCCACCTTTTCTCAGAGTACACACTCAACAGTTTCTCAGGCCCAAGGTACAGAGGATGCAGAGGATCATCCTTGTCCTCCCCGCTCATCACCTGAAAAGAGACAGATCCAGGTGCACATTATGAAAGCTAGCTTGGCATTTCAACTATTTCAAATCATTTTGCAGCTGAGAGACTGTCCCAGTTTCTCATTGGTAGAGGAAGACACATCCGTATCAGACTCCATCTCGTACTGAGGGAGGCATGGCAGAGTTATCATCTGCCTTTATCATTGAAAGATTTGAGACAAGCATGTTGTCTGAGGTCAGATCTTACATTGAGGGATTTCACTTTAAAGCTGATCAGCTTTATTCCATCAAAGTCCACCTTGTCATAGATGTCATTCACGGCTTGCAAGTAGGAGGCGACCTGAGATGGGAAAAACACATTGGGGCGATAAAACAGCCAATAAGACAACCCGTAACGACAGAGCATCGCACGCTGCTGCTGACCGTGAAAACACAACCATAAGAAATGGTTGTATGATGTGTGCCTTAAGCCGTGGGCCTTCTCACGATTTTATTATGCTCGCATAATGACAATAAAGTATCTTGAATCTTGAAAGTTGCAAAAACATTTAATGGAACTGTAAGTTATCCGTGTCCATGGGACAATGAACCAATGAAGCTGACCAGCGGCTCAATGTTGCCATGGCGCCTGGCTCAGACGATGTCATAACCATTAGCTCCTGATATTTGTTATTGGTATTTGCAGCTCATACCTGTGCTTATCACAAACTCATACTCTTCATTATGTTCAGTTCCTTTGTGGGCTTTCAGTGAGCAATTATTTGCAAGAATGACTAATAGTAATTATTATATTTACATACTTCATCCCTGCTCTAAACAGCGTGGACGGAGTCCCATCAGGAAACGACCCTCGCTTCATCTTAAGGATGCCGTCATTGGCTTAGATGACAAAATCTTTCTTAAATTCTTTATTTCTAGCTGCTAATTTTTCTGCGCTTGCACGCTACTTACATCTTGTAAAACTGGGGAGAATATTTTCTCTCAGGCTGTAGTGATCTCTGGGCCTCCGTAGAGGCATGCGCAAGCAGATATTAAAATACAGTCACAAAACAGTATTCATAGTAAATTCAGCATTTTGTCCTTAATATCCTGAAAATATACTTTATTCTGTCGTAATTGAATCATGTGAGGTAATCTGTAAAGTCTGGTAATCCACAGGATATTTTCAGTGTGGGTGGCAAAGCTGGCGATTCAGAAAGACATGTGCAAAACCAGTCATGTGCAGCGGTCTGGGTCTGTACAGCAGAGGATAAAATGTACACTGGAAGCCTCTGGGAAAATTCATAAATGTAAATATTGACATGAAGGAGAAGGGGAAACCCGGTCAGTAGTGATTGACAACAGCGTTTTGTCTCTTTACCCTCAAAGATCTCATTACGGCATCACTTACTGTATTTTTTCTCACCATGTGCAACAAAGGTCTGGATCTGAACCAGAAAACACAACAAGCGTGTGTATTTAAGGTGGAAAGAATCTGAGATGACGCGATGAAAGGACAAATAGCAGGAGGGCAGCCAAAGAAAATAACGGCACGGCCACAAAAACAGCCAACAGACTTGCATGACCGACCTCACTTTGACCACACACACAAAAAATCAATTAGAAACTAATTTCTCAACGGAAAAGACATGAACGAAGGTGTGACCTTTTGAAGTGAACCTGGATCTGATGCTCAGAACGTGGACCTGAAATCATCTAATAGGATCAAACATCTGCTCTCTTGTAGTTTCACATAACATATACAATTAAAATGAATAAATAAATCATGTTCAATGCTTTTAATCAAATGAAGTTAGAGAAGCAAATGCGTTCAGGCTTCCAGAACAGATTCCCAGACAGTGTGTGGCTAAACTCGGGATTAGGGTTGTATCTTAAGTGACCTCTGACAGTTTAGTTTTTTAGTTTTCCCTTTTCAAGGTGAACTTGCTTAAACGCCTTTCGGTTCATTTGGGAACAGGAATTTAAGATTACATGTCAGAGCAGCAGCTGGGATGAAAGACCTTTCACTCACATGCTAGGTGGGTATTATTAAGCATGCTTCTTGGTTAATATCCACAGACACACTCTCTGTGTCTGTGGATTGTGGTCCTGTAATGGGAAAGGCTGCAATCGGTGAGCCACCATGCTTTCAGAGAGAAGGTTCTCAACCACATCCATACTGCCACCATGTTCTAGATGCCATGACAGCTGCAGGCATCTGTGTCGAGTCTGATAACTATCTCGCTTTCATTTACTTTTGCTTGTTCAACCTCCACCAAGGAGTTTGTGTTTTTGATGGTGTTTGTGTGTTTATTTTTTTTGTCTGTGTGACGTGGTGAATATGGGGCTAATCGATGGTCGCCAACAACGCCACTTTAGGACCTGCCCCTAAAGATATAGTTTTTCCTTTTGGTCCCCCAGCTCGCTTTAGCGGGTTTCCCCACCCGCAGGTCCGCTCACAGTGATGACCAGCACGGCATTAGGAATTCAAAACATTTATTTACACTCTAAAAACAAAACTAACAAAAGAAAAGGAGAGACACGGCAGTGACAGTCTGTACGGCCAACCTGCCTTCGAGACGGGGAAAACACAAAATGAGGACACCGGAACGAGGGAGGGGAAGCACCTATATACGCCGCCCCCCCAATCAGTGGTAAACGGGCCACAGGTGCTCCCTCCCACACCTGCCTGCCCAATTAACCCCAATCATCCGGTTACATTCCTCCCCCCCTCCGAGTTATCGGTGCCCCATCTGTTTGAAGATAAACAATATGAAGATAAATCTCAAATAAGTGAAAGTAAAAAAAACAGAGAGACATCTTTGAACTTGTCACCTGAGCAACAACAGCCTCAACAGACTTGAACTTCTTGTAGTAGAGGTGATCCACGTGGAAGTGGAGCAGGCAGGTGGTCTTTGACTCATCCACTGTTCTCCTCAGCCGACTCACTGGCGCCCCCTGTGGAGGAAATAGAAGGAACACAAAAAATACAGATGAAAAGAGTTCGAAGAGAAAAACATTTGGGGGGTAAATTTGAATCATTATATAACATGCTAAACCTGCCCACCTGAATCCGAGGAGAACACGGCGCTAGTTTAACCTTGAGCTGACATTGAGTCAAAGCAACACAACTGGCAACATTTTTTCAGGTTGTCGTTAGCCAACGTGGAAATGATCCTCATCAGCAGGATTGTTTCTTAAAAATGGTTCTGCATTGAATCCAACAACCATTGTTGACGATAGACATTAGGGAACCACCCAAATGCACCCTGGGGGGAGATCAGCCATACGGATGTGGCAGACGTCTTTTCCGTCACATCTGGTTTATGAATCGGTTTGTGTAACAGCAAAGGTCATCTGGTACATTTTGGCCTGTTGGAGCGACTAGAATATTCCTAAGGGATGCTAAAATGCACTACGCTGTTTATTTGAAAATTGGCTTGCATAATTTGGGTCTCATGAAACTACAAATCTATTTTAAGCTCTTAATTATCTCTCAATGTTCATTTTAATTTAACCAAAACAAAACAGTTACAGCGCTGTGACTATTTTCCATTTGAAAGTTTTTAACAATTTACACATTCAGTAGATATTCCATCAGGCTTAAAGCAGCTTCTTAGTGATCTGGTGCATACAGGCCGATTATGGGCCGATCAGAACCGGTAACTGAGGTGAAGCAGGATGATGTATCTGCCCTGATTCTGAGTCGTTTCACTTGGAAAGCCAGGGTACAGGTAATATTAAATTATTGTTCTGGTGACTTGTTCAGTGGATTGACCTGCATCAAATGCAATGATCCCAGTCACGTTGCTCCAGCTGTGATGTCATCTTCATCTTTGTGTCTTTAAATAGAGGCGGGTTAGTTAAACAAGGATAAATTCACTTTGGATCAATTGGATGAGGTCATCACAGATATGTCTCTACAAGTACATTGTCAGAGGCAGGTTCAGTGTAACCAAATCTTTTCTGTTGACTATTATCCATAAACATGGTGTATAGATGTACAGTCAATATTAGAGGAAAGAAAAGTTTCTCAGTTTAGGACAAAAAATGAGAGGATTTCAAACTCTAAAAAAATGTTTTCCAACTTATTGGAGGTAAAGACAGGAAAAGGAGCGTCTTTAAGTGCTTATTCGCTGATGCCATGTCTGGGCTGTCCTACCTCATCGGGTTTGAGGCTCTGAGCGAGGAGGTCCAGGCCACAGAATCCAACCCTGCCAGTCTTCATGGATGGGAGTTCTACACAAAAGCAAGCACAAACACTGAAATGGTGAAAAGGCACAGCTACACATTCATTGATACGCCAACTCTTTTTTTTCTCAGACACCGCTGTTCTTAAGTCAAATCTATGTGACACTGTCAGCAATAAGGTGCTCCGAGTTAGTAAACTTTCAAGAACGTTTTTGTGACTGCATGAGGGCATGCAGAGTTCCAAATAAAGCAGTGTTGTCCAACCACAGTAAATTAATCCCGTTCTTTGGTTCTGCATATTTGTTCTAACAAACCTATCTGACACATCTGCAGTCTGAACTTCACATTATAGTCAAAGGATTGCAAATATGATGTGTTGTGTGTGCATGCTTAATCTGAACCAATGTTTAGAGAGGGGATTCAGAATTTCCCAGAAAACCTTTCTGCTTTAACAGACTACCGGTATGTGGAATATTTGGCAGACGGAGATTTAAGGTCTCCAAGTTTGAGACAAATCAAAGATAATCCGGCTGTATTTCACTCAACAGCTGCATGAAATCCCATTGATTGTGATTGTTAGACATTGATTGTTCAGTGGTGTGAAAGGAAAATCTTATCCCAAGGTGGCAAACTATCTTCAGATTAGGACGAATAGTTGGAAGGTTTATCACACTTTTTCTTATGACTCGTTGAAAATCTTGCAGGGAAAGAAAAAGAAATGACGAGTGAACAAGTAAGGATTTGTTTTACAAGCTGTAACACTATCGCCTTCTGATTTGAGCATTGTTTCAAACTAGTTTCTTAAACCCTCACTCTGATAGCATTGACAGAAAAGCAACACATGATTGATCACGCCATCTGAAAAATTTATTTTAGCCAATCACAAACCACCGATTCATTTTGCACATGGGTTGAGTGGGGGTGGGTTGATGGAGATGGATGTGGAGGCGTCAACACACTGACGGAATTATTTCCAGACTTTTTTACTTTCTCGTGTCCTTGCTCTGCTTCTGTCCCGGATATTTGTGTTTCTGGACGCTGAACGTTGCAGCGTGTCAATCTTTAAGTCTTTGGAAATGAAAAATCAAAGAAAATATTTGTCTGCATTTCATCAAAGTGAGATCAATGTGCTACGATTTCACATTAACCATACACATTTAGAAAAGTATAACAATTAGTGAGTGTCATATTTCACTTCAGACTAAAGTCTAGCTGAGTCTCTCAAATCTTTTGACTATAAGGCATGTGTGTTTTGTTTTGTTAATACTGTTATATGAATAGGAGCAGAGGAAGCATTTGTGATGCAGCGTTCCCAGCTCACTGTAACAAGACCATGATTCATTAACCAGAAGTGGAAGGAACAGCTGGAGCAGATGGGGAAGGTGATAGCCAAAGTGGCCTTAGATAGATAGATAGATAGATAGATAGATAGATAGATAGATAGATAGATAGATAGATATAGATTATTATTATTGTTTGACAAATCTTTCACAGTTTTGTAGGTCTGTGAATAAATAAATACTTGAATAAAATCTAACCCTAACCCTCTCTAAGCCTAAATTCTGAAAGGGTCTGGAGGAAATGAAGAAGAATGGGGGGGGGGGGGGCTGTTGGCTGGATCTGCGTGCTTCCAGTAAATCTCTGCCTCCTTCATTTTCTCATGCAGCCACAGAAACAGGAACACAGATGCCCATACACATTGTTACACAAAATATTTTGAGAAATTTCAGCAGCGATTTCCATCTGTCTAAATCATAAGCCATCCACAGGATGCAATGCAAGCCAACTCAGAAATGGTTTCTGCAGGAGGAACTTCCTTTAAATGCTCCGTCTTCATTTCCATTTAGAAATCTATATCCTGCTGCCACTGGAGCGTATCCCGTCCTCCCCATTGGAGCGTATCCCATCCTCCCCATGCGCCATCATACCGTCCATAGCTCCCATTTCCCCTTTGAAGAGTCATGTCATCTTCATTCAGCCTGTTTTTGGGCCTCTTCATAGGAACATTATGTTACATTATGGCTATTGAAGGTTCAGCGTACGGATGACCCGTTAGCTTCCAGTGTTTTTTTTTTGCTTAAGTGGAAAATGTCTGATAGTCTTACCGATATCGTCCTCATGATAGATTATAGAGTGGCGATCTCCTGCACTGCTGGTGTATCTATGCACCGGATCTACGTAATAAGTCCCGTTGTTTGTGTGGATGGTTCCTTCAAACTGACCCTGCAGCACAGAGCCGTGGCAGATTGAACCAAATTCACCTGCAAGAGTCGGTGATGAGAACACGTCAGGTAGATAATGATAAAGGATCTGGATTGTAGGCCAGAGAAATACAGAAGTGAGATACAAAGTACAGCATTCCCAGTTTTACGAGATATACCTACCCTCTAGTGTTCCTGAATATATATGGGAAAGGTCGGCTGATGTGGAAACATTTTCCTTGACAATCATGAAATGTTCTGTAAATACTGTTGTGTCAGGTTTCAGACACAGATGGAAAGTTCTGAAGGAAACAAAATCCAAAAAAAATATCTCAAAGAATTGTTCAAATCTCTGAAGTGCAGTGTAACACACAGAATGTCTGTCAACGGCAGAAAAGTATGGCCAAATTATCATGTTCTATAACAGAAAAAGAGCGTGTTCAAACAAAATGTAGTATATTTAGCCAGACTATGTAAGTTTTATCAAACTTCAACTTTATGAGCCATTTTGGAATCACCTGTTGAAAGCCGTGAAGTCCAGCTGCAGTGTGTGATCGTCAGCTCTTCTGGCTCTCAGATGCTTCCTGTGAAGATCCTCCCTGTCGAACGACACAGTCTCATAATGCCTGATGTATGGACTGATGTCACTCACAGCCCCTGGAGAAACAATCATTATTATTATAGTGATCATAATTAACAGTGTCTACAGTTCAGACATGATGACTTCTTTCTGAGGATGACTTGGAATAGATGAAGCTGCAGAGAGTGAAACCAAAGTGTAAGAGAGATTTAAGAAAATGATAAAACTTTTCTCTTATTCACCTATTTCTTTATTCTTCCTCTTCTTTTGTTGTATAACCAAGAAAATAACAAACACAGGTGTTTTATAAGACAAAACTATCCACCGGTATTTGACTTCTACAAGTGTGTGCGAGTGAGAAACATCACACTAAAATGTCAATTACCGGTAATGTTTTTTAATTTTTTTTAATTTAGATAATCAATAATAGACATAAAATATGGAGGAAAAAAAATACAAAACAGAGAGTGGTATTCATTTGTGCCATTAAAATAAATATGCAAGGTTAACTGATGATTCTTCCATTAGTTCATCTAAAACACACAGTATTGATTCACAATATGGGAAAAACAGCACCTTTATTGACCAGTAGCCTTACCCACTGTGTGATTAATATATCTGCACCGAGTGCTGTTTGTGAAAGCTCTGGCTAACAGACAGAGGAGAGAGGCTTGTGCTTTGCTCAGAGAGGTGTCGGTACGCTAACCTCCACCCTTATAAATGGGTGTACATCATTAATCACCAATAATAATAAAAAACAAAATAAAGCCAAACGGTTCGTTTAAGTCGCCGGTAGGTTTTGCATGAGGCCATGAGGAGTTTGCAGCATTCCTGACAGGCTGAGACATGTCAGCCCAAAAGATGCCGCACCACACAACACACAACAAACAACACGCAACACACACAACAGGCAGACAAACTACATACAGTAAATGAGCTGTGTAAAGAAGCCCACATGTGCAGTGTGAGTAAACACACACTTTAATCTTCACATTCCTCTACCTGTAATCCCTTCACAGCGGTCGAGCAGCAGCAGCAGCAGAAGCAGCAGCAGCCAGGAGTTTTGAAGCACCATGCTCTTCTGATTGGTGCGTTTCCCTTATATTTCACAGTTTTTTCTTTCGTCTTTTTTCTTCCCATTTCTCATCCTGTTCTGTGTTCACCGCTCACTTCACCAGCCTTGAATGTGTGGTCTTCCCTTCCCTCATTGGAATGAGACGCTAGGACGTTCAAGCCAGAACTCAACACTGAGATTCGACCACTAGACTCAGCGGAGAGGCATATTCAGACTTGTTTGCGAGCAAAGCACGGGTTTTCTGCAAAAGGGTAAGGAGGGATTCGAGATGAAGCTGGAGGAGGATTGCCTACTGCAGTGGCGATGGTGCCGTCGCTGCTATAACTTCCCAGCTTGCAGCATTAAAAAGACATCGCATTAACATTGGCGTCGATAATAAATGTCGAATTCCAAACTGACGCAGGTGATATTATGGACCCTTGTGCTCAATTAGATTCCAAATATCTGAAGGAAGTGAGTCAAATTGTGTCAGGGGCACTTTTTGAACTCTAACCAAAGTGTGATAGTTTTATTTTTTTATTTTTTTTGCAACAATGTTGAATCTTTTTAAGTTTTTAATGGGATTTGAGAATTTATTTTGATTTAAAGGGATTAGTGCCCTGATTTGGATGCATACGATTGGATGATCCAGCTCAGGCCTCCTCATGTCTGAGCTGGGTCGTGTCCATTCCTGGTCTACTGTGGGACGCTACACTACACTCGCTCCCACAGGTCAATGTTTGACAGCCTGTTTAAGAGTTTAACCCCCCCCGTCCTATAATAATCTGTGGCCACCTCCCCAAGAAATCTCCTGCTCCGCTCCGATTGGCCAGAATGGGATCACCCGTATACCGAGCGGTGACGCCACAGAATGCACACACCCACGAGGGCACGCACAAATATCTGAACACTCAAAAGGAAGTGTAACTGAACTCCCCCATGTGTCCCTCATTCTGTGCCTCAGTATACACAGTTCAAAACTCTTTAATGACTTGCTGCTCTTTAAAGGAGGTTCTGCAGGTTAACCTGGATCTGAGGCTTCATAAACATGTCAAGGTTGCAAATGAACATAGAACACCTGCACATACGGTATGTTCCTCCTCCCACTTGTGTAAATGTTACTTCTCTAGTAATCTGAAGTCTGGAGAGGTTACTCTGGGATGTTGACTCAAGGCATTGAGGTGATGGAAGCAGTTTGTTTTTCTTTTGTAATGTGATTCTTTCTCGGTGTCTCATTTCAGATTCAAAGTTGCTCTGCCTCTGCTGAGCACATTTCCAAGACCTATGACTATGAGCATTTAGCCTCTGGAATCTTTTCCATATATCTCGGTGAATAGAAAAGAAAAGGAAGCTTTGCTGTAACTGATCCTTGTAGCTCTGGAAGTGTCTTTTACATTCAGGGATTAAAGTTGATTTTCCCTTTTGGGGTCTGCAGTATGTGACCTTTTTTTCTTCGTTCAATTGCTTGACATAAATGTTTGAGAATTTCTTGCAGCCTTTGAGGCTAATTCAAACCAACACCACAAATGACATCCAATCTGATCCACAAACGTCTGGTCTTTGGGGCCAGTCCAAGGATCATGGGATAATTGGAAATGCGGGCCCTTTTTCAGGTTTCTCTGGGGCTATGGGAATTATCAAATCATATCATTATGCTTACACACCCAAATGTTAACCCCTTCAAGGGCCTGACCCACTTCACAAAAGGCCACAGTCTTTCCACATGCCTGGGTGCTGCACAGAATCAGTGTGTGTCCCGCTGCATAATGAGAGTATTGTATGCCAAGACACCGACACAGATCTTACATGAGTAGATTGGCAAGCGTCCATTCATCTCTGTGCCTTTGTTGATGCGTCTGATACATTCACCTGGAGACTCAGTAGATCAATGCCCATCATTGTTGATCAGTCATTGGATTGTTCATCCATTCGTTCCAAATCAAGACCCAACAAATACAAATAAATAAACAATAAACAATAAATAAAATAAATAAATGAATACGAATAAATAATTACGCAGTCAAAGAATACAGAAAAAAATGTGTCAAATATTAATCTTATCAAAAGATTGAAAAATATTTTTATTTTTTATTATCTATAATGCATCCCTGTAATTCATGGTTAAATATAAGTACAGAAATAATTCCTTGAAACAGCAAAATAAAAAAAACAAACACATTTTTAATAATTTGAGGACACTTTTATTTTATATCAGTAAACCTCACACAGGACAGTCTCTGATTCAGGAGCGCCGAGTGTCAGATTTATGCTGCAGCCGTCAGTCCACTTACAATGCAATGCTTCCACCTAGAGAAAGCTACGACGAATGAAGGTTACTTATTCACATTTAATTATATCATTACATCTTAGATTGTATTTCTCTTTTGAATGATGACATTAGCGGTCACAGACAGAACTCACTTGGAATCAACGTTACACTTATTGATTAATTATTATTAATTGAGCCTGTAATAATATTAGTAGATAATGCATTCTCACAAATCAGTCAGTATCTTACCAGACTGAGGAGCCAAGCAGATTTTAGATGCCTGCCCCCCCATCTTGTTTAAGATGACATTTTTCTTTCTACCTTGGCGACAAGGTCATGAAAACAACGGATGTCTGTTGGACAGAAGATTAGAGAGAAACTACAGAGACTATCAACAAAGATTGGAACAATTATTAAAACACATCTGGTAAGCAACGCCTCTTGGAATGCAGAGCATTAAGAGGATTACAGCAGAAAACAACATGTGAGACGAGTGCATGCATTTAAGAGCAGACAACCATAAACTGACTGTAAAAAAAAAAAAAAAAGAAATCACAATGTGCAGTCTCACAGTAAAATACCCAAATCAAGCTAGCAATTGTAGTGAGTATTGTCTACAAGCCCTTTTTCTTTAATGGAAAAATGATTTTCATCTTCTACACAACATCCTCCCTGAACAGAACACACTCATCCAGACTGACCAAAACAACGGTCAGTCTGGAGCAACCCGGCTACGGCTAAAGTGGTTAAGGAAACGGGTGGATGGATGAATTCTACTCATAACATAAAGAAGCTGAGACATTTGTGATGGAAGACAAGTCCAGCAGATGGAGCTGCACACACAGCCAGGAAGAGAAGGGACGGGAAGAAGGACAAGGGGAAACCAGCCACAGTTTTACCAGAGACAAAGGGAGAATGGGTGTGACACAGGAAAAGTCTTTACTAAAACTAGGTGTGTGTGTGTGTGTGTGTGTGTGTGTGTGTGGCCCTATTTGCCACCCTGCCGATGACAACTGACCCTTTCCATTAGTCTTTAAATGAAGCCATATGCGTGTGGGCGAGGTAAAAAGACACAGGCGTGTCTTAACACACACACACACACACACACACACACAAGTGAAAAATGAACACATGATTAGCTCATCGAGGAGATGGATGGGTGGTGATTTTACAGAAAGATGGATGGAGGAAGAATGTTTAAAGTTACAAAATGAGTTAGGGAGCAACAAAGGTGTCCTTGACATGGGTGGGAAGCGCTGCAGAAACCAGGCGGGAGCACAACTTACCCCCGAGGAACAGGATGGGATTGGGAGTTGCCTCATTTGGAGTCTTTGCAGTGGTTTGGAGAGTCGCTTTGGAATCTGGAGTTTCACCGAGCAGCTGGCAGAGGGAGAAAGGGAGGGGGTAACGGTACTGAGGTGGGAGGGGGGGTAAAGTTCAGCCAGGAGGGAGTTACAGTAAGACCAGGATCTGAGTAAGAAACTTGGCTCAGGACGTGAACGTGAAGCAGCTGTTTGATTCCTGTGAGATGCAACAGCAGCATTTAGCAGAGACGACTCTCGTCAACCTGTCCTCCTCTTTGCCTCACTTTAGGTGTGGCGCCAAATAAAAGGAGAAACTCACCTACTTCAATACCGTGCATATAAATAGAGAGAGTCCAGATGCATGAATACACAGTCCGAGTAATTCACATTTGAATCTGCATAAATCACAGTGGGTCAATTCACTATTTGTGACACGACAGAAAATGCTTGCAGTGGCAAGGCCACAATAAATGATGATGATTCTGCCGCTCCCTACAGCTTGAACAGCTTTATAGCCAGTTAATTGTTCATTGTTTCAGCATTACGGCACCACAGTGCACTTTTTGTTTCATTCTTAATGATTTCTGCTCTTTATAGAGCATTTACTGTGTGGAGCCCAAACAACACTTAAATAGGTGGTTCCGCTGTCGGCTTCTCGGGGCCTCATCAGAGCAAATGTGCGGGAGTTTGTGCAGCAACATTTAAATATTTGGGTCTCACAAGTCGTCACGACTGATTTGGTAATATTTCTATGAGAACAGCTGCTCGTCAGATTGACTCGTATGAAATCCCCATTTTACTGCATGTTTTACAGTGTACAGTGTTATACGAAATAACTATCGGCCTGTATTCATTATTTGATGACCAATTAAGTGTTAACAAATCATGGTGACCTGGTTATTTTTCCTACGGCGAACAACAGGAAGCTTTAATTAAATGCTACAAAAACTTAGCGCAGTATTAAACAACCGCGAGCAAATTAAAAACTGCGGCGTATTTTCACTACAGCACTTTACTTCCTTTCTGCCATTGTTGTGAGTGCGATGAGGTGATTACGAATCAGATTAATTAATCCAACGCAGGCTCTCATTACAACCACGTAGCCACAGGGAGCTTCTTTTTAATTCATTCTATGCCTCTGTGAAGCGCGTTGAACTGCTTTGTGTCCGAAACAGGCTTTATAAATAAACTGGCCTTGCCTTACCCGGTACCACATGTGAATGTTTGTACATAATTGCATCTCTTGGAGACGTGACCCCGACAGTAGAGGCAAATAAATCAGCAAAAACACTCAAAAATGCACGTAAAAACCAGCTAATGCTGATGCCAAGGGAGAATGTGTAGCTGTAATGGACTAAATAAAAAAGAAATATTATCAGTGTAATTTTAATTCTTACAATTCTTTTGATAACGGGGAAAAGATTTACGATAATGGCTTATTTTGTTGGACGCACGCTTTGTTTAAAGTAGAATGTAGGCAACATTCCCGTGTGGAAGATCTGCCCGAGGGCTGTTTCCCACACGCCTTTCCACTTAACATCACTCAGATGAATGATGCAAATGTTTCCTCATCTCTGAGCAGCAGGTTACCGACTTTGCCATAAAGACACGCGACCTGAGCAAATGTGTGCCTTCAGACGTTAAAGTTCTGAAAGTTAAATGACATGAGTCGTGACAAACTTCATCAAAGGAACATGCACTCCGGGAAAACTCCAAAGTTTTGACTTTGAAAAGTTCATAAAGTCTGCCCACACTGACGGGCTTTCAGCTCCTTCCTGCTCTCGCTGTAGCTTTAAGTGTGACTATATCTTAACTCTCTTCCCGAGCGAGAATACGTTTGTGGAGTTTTTTTTTACCTTAAAAGGCCATGTGGAGCAGAGCGCCATTTCCAGTGGGAGGGGTTTCCTCTCTGACTCCGAAGCTGGAGGCAGGGTTCATCCTCATCCTCTCTCACCCTGACTGCCTCAATCCCTCCCTCAATCACACACACACACACACACACACACACGCCTTCCCTTTTTTACTCCCAACAACGTAGTGAAATCCAGCTACAGCCAGATCTGTGTGTGTGTTCATGTTTCTTTGTGTGCAGTCCTCGCCGTTCTCCTTACCTAACAGGAGGTGAACACGAGGTCGCACAGGATATAAGGCAATCAGGCAAAAAAATCAAAGGAAAGGGAGTAAAGAAGCGAAGTATTGGCGGACGCAGGAAGCTAATGTGAGGCAGGAAAGATGTGTGGCGTCGTGATAATGAACGCATTCATGGGACTGCAGATCATGTGAGGTTAAAGCTACTGAACGCGTCATTCTATCGCCCCCCCCCCCCAATCAACGCTCACCTTATCAGTCAGCTCGTCAGTCAGTCGGATAGACAGGAACGACGCCCTTAAAAGGTCAGCAATGCCGAGCAGGCTCCACTGGCGTGTCACCACCATGTCAGCATGATGTCATAGCGATCACGTTGGGTACTCAGTCTGACTGCGCTCACACCTCACGTCTGGGACCGTAAGCCCAGCATCCGTCCATCGGTGTCGAGAGTGTGCTTATATTAGTGAGTCTGTTTCACCACTCAGCTAATTGAGCATAATCATTACGGTTGCTATTTAGAAATGTGAGAAATATGGGATAAGAGGCGAGCTGACATCATGCTGGTAACCACTGACGGGCTTTGGTATACTGAGATGAAGACTGGAAAAGAAAAGTGAGAATAATTTGGTTGAGAAGTCTGGATGGTGAAGGTAACCCAGTTACTTTATCAAATTAAAAGCTTTTATCAACAAAGACCATCTGACATGAGTTAAATCCACCTGGACATGAAACAAACGCCTGACAGGACAGGTTTTCAGCCTTAGTAACACAATGCTGTGTTGAACTGATTCAGTTTGTTGCTGAGCTTATTTTCTCCAAGATCAAGACTGAACAGTCGTTTATAAGACAGCAGCTTTCCGATGTTAGCAGACATCTGGATACCAGTAAACGTTTTACCGGCTTCCTGGGAAACAGACACTCTAACGAAAGCTGTAGTTTGATGATTTGATTTGACGTCACCGTCTCTGCCTTTCTGTCGAGACAGGTCTTCAGAGCGTGATTCGTGAATGAGTCTGAAAGGTTTGCACCTGTTTCACACACAGGTAGTTGCTGTAATCAGAAAGTCAGATCGTGAAGTCATATGTTGTGTAACTTTCATAAATAAATTCAGTGGATGACGTCACACAACTAAATTAGATACCACGGGTGGAGAAGAATGTGTTTGATATGCGCTGATGTGAAAATGATCAAATAGCACCACGGTGCACATCCCTCCATGCACCACCTTTTATACAGCACGCTGACGTTTCACAGATGCAACACATGGCGAAAACAATGACTTACCTTCCTTGTTACGTGGCCGCTTGACCCCCCCCCCCCCCCCCTCCCTGCTTGGATGGTAAGGAGTTCCCAATGTTTCTCCAGTGTGGAAAGATTTACAATTAAACTTCTAATGGCTGCTTTTTAAGCATCTCGGTTGTGAGCTTCATGCATAATAATTCAAAATGCCCCCCCCCCCATCCTGTCCCAGAACAGGAAAAGCAAAATAAAGCTTACTGCCATTTAGCTAACTCATACTTTTTTAATGTCATGACAACATGAAGCTGAACTAGACAGTTAAACTAGCATCCCACATTGTCCACAATCCTCTTTTATGATGGGGGGGCGGGGGGGGATTAGATCACCTTGGAGACACTGCTTCCAATGGCACCAGGAAAAAGATGACTAGTAGAGGTACAGAACGGGCCTCCGGCACAACTGCATGGGGGGGGAGTTGATTATTGACCGGTTGTTCTACACCAGCTCACTAAAGTTAACAATGAACAGAGTTGGATGATTATTTACATTTCCCTGGCGGTCACTCCTGTCCTGCAGAGGTGGGGGACGCCACTGGAGTTTCAAGAAGTCTTGGAATTAATTTAAATATTTGGAAATAATGAAACGAAGAAAATGAACTAAAACCTGAGGCTTTGGATTTGTTACATTCGAGTTGTAACACACTCAGCTGTTAGCAAAAAGAATGTTTTGATCCTATACAATAAGTGGGAAGATGAGATTTTGAAACGACTCTGTGGCATGCATACCTTTCACCGTTTTCTCCTTCTCATGAACAAAAGATCACCGTGGGGAGGAAGAGTTTGAGTGTGCGTTTGGCGTGTTTGGCGTGTTTATACGTGCGCGTGGAGAAGGTGGGCGAGTGTGTGTGTGAGCAGATGATCATGATGTCGTGCAGGACAGAAGCTCATCAACACACAGGAAACATGTTGCGGTCTGTACAGACAGAATCCAACAGCGCTGATGTACCTCACTCCATTGTGTGTGTGTGTGTGTGTGTGTGTGTGTGTGCATGTGTGACCAGGTGGTGTCCTGTTTGGGTGAGTCATGAGGAGAGTTTCCGCCTCAAGGCTCTGGGAGTTCACAATTGCACGTTTACAAGTGAGGCCTTTCTCTTTACATGAGCATTTGTTGGACGGTCTTCGCGTTCTGCTCCTTGCTTGTCCCCTCTGATATCCCCTGTTCTCATCATTAATCCAAAACACACAAGTATATTGGCTAAAAAAAAAAAACGACATCTGCAAAATATCACCATGATTAGTCTGGGTCTTTGCATATGAATCCTGAACTATGCTGCAATAGCAGGAAGCACACACGGGGGAAATAATAATGCTGTAGCTGTGCATTCCTCAGTGACGTCTGGGTGGAACATGCCTCATACATGTCTCACATGCTTCCAGGGATTCCCGACATTCGGGACAGATGGGAGGTTTTTGCTGGGAACACATTGAACAGATTTAACAGTTATAAATACATGGGGTTTGTTTTTTTTATTCCATCTCCTACTTGTATGAGTAAATTGTCTATGTCATTATGGTGTAAGTTGTCTTACATAACTATTTTTTTTAATGTATTTTTTATGTGAATGTAGTCAGTGAATGTCCGGATGCCTGGCTGGATACAAATACAAATCTGGATTTTGCTATTTACTTATAATGGAGTTGTTTTCAAAAAGTCATATAAAATATGCACTCAATTCTCTCACCAAAAATCTCAGTCACGAAAGGGTCCGATATGAACTATCATGAAAAATGTCTTCCGGATCTGATCCAGAATGAGATCAAGAAGAAATATTACATTTCATTACATTAAGGATTCAAATGTCAGTTAATCAACTCTGATTCACTTTCACTTTTCATGGTTGGTGCATAAAGATACCAAGAACAATTTAGAACCTTTTGATGATGATCCAGATCACCATGTGAACGGTGTAAATCCAGTTATGAGGGGAATGAGCGGCTTGGCGGAGGTCTGCGCTTCTGTGCTTTTCGAGTTTCAACTATACTTTGTTGTGTAATATTTTGTTAACATAACTTAACAATAATGCCTGTCATGCACACATATGTTATAATACACCAACGTATAGATGTACTGGAGGTGTACATGTCATGTTGATACCTATTAGGCGAGTACCTGACTGTAATAGTAATCTAACAACTGGAAGCAACGTGTTGAAATGCCATGAACTGAATAAATATTTATGCATAATAATGACTGATTGCCGTGAACCAAATACAGTATAGCATGCATGCATTCGTAGCCATGGCTACCCTCCGTCTCTCTGCGTCCCTCTCTACAAGCAGCCACTGACAATGGTCTCCAGTGTTCACAGAAACTCTGATTCTCCTTCTGACTTCATCGCTCACTCATCAAACTGAAATATCAGAAGCTCGGTATTCAGAGCTCAAATTTCAGAACGGGTTTCCTAACTCCAATTTTATAACACGTCTTTTTGTGCTGATAGAGACATCTGAATGACCGCACGGCCTAGTCAGTCCTATTTAAAACCACACTTCTGGGACACCGTGATAGACAAACTATAGTCTCTGAAAGGATATTGATCCATTTAATTCCAAATAATGCTGGTTTACATCTGTTAAAATCAACGGTGTTGTGTTTTTCTTTCAAGATACATCTCTCTTTGACAAATTAAGTTCTCCTTTGTATAATATTTGACTTTCTTTTGGTCTCTATTTCTGTCCTCATCCGAAACAAACCTCTCCCTCTCTTTAACATCACATTTTTCTCTCATTCTCTTAGTCTAAGAGGTTCCAAGTGTCAGATGCAATGTGCCAGCGGGCCTCTCCGTCCATTAGCAGGAGGTTAAATGTGGAAACCGGACCTGTGCTCCTCTCTCTCCTGTCTTATCTCCAACTCGCTCTGAAAACACAGCAACCCAAATATGGAGATCAGACACGTCTGAGGAGCGAGAGGAGTGGAGGAGCCAGAGGCTGGAGGAGTTTTGATAGGGCGGAGTTTGTATCTGAAAGAGTGATAGTCCAGGACGATGGAGTGGATGCAGAGTGATGAGTGACACAGCAATGAATAGAGAAGCAGAGGATGAAGTGAAAGGATGAAAATAGGGAGGGAGGCGTGAGAGCATGGGAGGAGGATGAAGGGGGCGATTATGGATGAGTGGCAGGTTCTGCTGTATCATAAATATCTCCTATAGGGCTGAACTCTCCAATCCTGTTCACAACTCCGTCTCCCTCCTACCTTCTCTCCCATTCTGTCTCCTTCTCCCTCTTTCTCTTCAGCTTTGCTGCACTCCAGCTCCTCACAGCACGGCACCGTGAGATCTCCAACATCTCAGCGAAGCAGGAGACGCAGCTTTAGAAGCAACATCGTCACATCTCAGAGAGGGGAACTCAAGCCAAGCAGCCGCCATGGAGGCCATCAAGAAGAAGATGCAGATGCTGAAACTGGACAAGGAGAATGCAATTGACCGGGCAGAGCAGGCAGAGACAGACAAGAAGGCAGCAGAGGACAAATGCAAACAGGTGAGAATCAAAGAGGAGAGAAGCAAGAGATGGCGAGGACATCCTGGCGGAATAGAGAAGTTAAGTCTCGGATCAGGCGAAAAAGAGCCAAATTAGATGTAAAAATATGAATTGAAATACCAAGAAAATAAACACGTTGAAGGCAGCAGGAAAAAAATACTGAAAGAAAGTGTGTGGTATTTGGTTGAAGAAATGTAAAATCTATTTGTAAAGATATTCTATAAATGTTTCTGCTGAAGAATCTAGCGCTTCAGGCATATTTAAGGTTTATCACGACACCGACATAATAGAAAATCCAGATTCTGCAAACACTTCACATTTATTTGTGAAACACTCCTCTGAGATAAGTTCTGTTTTACATTCCCGTATCGCTGCACATTTGTCATTACGCTGAGGCTGGATGGTAAGTCCAACACGTGTTTCTGACAGTAAGCGCTGTCACCAACAGCCTGCCAACCCTCTCAGCGGTAAGTAACTGTGTATTCGCACGAGCTCCAAATACAACTGATCGCGTACAGGAATAAGAAACCAACGAATGACAACAAACTGAGGCTTTCCACAATGCGAGCATCATTCCTGTGAATCCGACACCACCTGAAACACCACAGATGAAACGAACAGAAATCAAGTTGAACATAACAGAATTGTCTGTTTACGTGCGGTTCAATAAAAGGGCCCCCCCGAGCCAACCCAAACTCAGGAGTCAGGACCAGTCTACGGAGATTCCAGTCTAGATTCCTCCATCACATCTGTCATGAAACCCAATAGACAGGCGTATCCGACAGCCTGAAAAATAAATGCACAGAGATACACAGAGTTAGACACACATCAAACATCAGGCCATTGTTCCCAGGAGCCAAAGTTCTGACTGATAACACCTTTCAGACCACGGCCGGGAATGGAATTCAGTTTTATTATCAGAAGCACTCGGACTCAGGAGGGGACACTGATTAGGGGGGGACATGTGTGTGTGTGTGTGTGTGTGTGTGTGTGTGTGTGTGAGGATTAGCCATTTAATACCAGGGTTGATGTCAGAAGTGACTGATAGTATGCTATTACCAGTTAAAGGTTTACATCATAAACACAGTTAGACTTTTGCTGCTAGCCTGAATGAAACATCTGCAGCACCGCATCAGACTAAATCATTATTCAAGTGCCATACAGACACACTAAACATGAGACATCTGTGTGTATTTTATTAATCACTTTGTGTACATGTATGTTTGGGGGGGGGGGGGGTTGTTTTTATTTGCTTTTGAGCATAAAGCTAAACAAATGTTTGGTGACTTACCCCCTACTTTTGTTCATTCAATAGGTATTTTCGGTATTCAGGTTAGTTCAGTACTCAGGCTGTTTTATTTAAACCACAAGAGGGGAGGGGAAGAGTTTAGATGCTGTCTGGAGACAGTGTGTGAACTGAACTAACAGTCTGTCCTGTTGTAGCTGGAGGACGAGCTGGTGGACCTCCAGAAGAAGATGAAGCAGACCGAAGATGAATTGGACAAATTCTCAGAGGGCCTGAAAGATGCTCAAGAGAAACTGGAACTGTCTGAAAAGAAAGCTGCAGACGTGAGCTTCACACACACACTCGTCTTTGCATAAACGCGCACGTAAGGTGCTGTGGATGGAATCAATTTTACTTCACTTGTGTGAAAAGGTGAAATCAAATTGGGATTTCAATAAAGCAAAATGATTAAGTAGCAGTTCCCTACTTAGCATCATGCTTTTCACAAGAACTCCTTACATTCTCCACTAGTGACTATCGCCCACATTTCAGCGGCACCACCGAGAATGGGCCCTCCTAAACCACAGCTGGACCGTCTTTGCTCGTACTGTCATTCCAGCTTGGATTCCACGTTCCCCTTTGGGTTTGTTGTACAGCTCAGACATAGATTTTAAGGTGTAATGATGCCACTATTCCATGTGACGGTTGTGACAGTTTGCACGCTGCCATGCTATGGCTCAGTGGCTCGGTAGCGTTGCTGTTATTAGTTATATGTCATGTGATTATCATCACAGATATATTTACCATATCATACCAATCATTAGTAATACTATCTGAAGGTTTATCTGGAATCAATAAAAAAAAACTGGAAATAATACAATATAATATAACAATCAGGCCATTTCATTACATTCATTAATTAGGCTTATTTATCATTTTAACGTGAATTTTAAAATAACTTCAGCCTTTCAGATGCTTTTTGCAATGTAATCCTGTAGGATCAATTAACAGTTTTCAAATTTGATTAAATGTTTTTTTTTTAATGCAGCAGGTCCATTGGAATTTGTTTTACTGGTACACATCATTCTTCTTTGTCAAAACTTGGTTCCTACGTTACCCACAATTCAACTCTTGACACTTTGATTGAGATTATGGTGTATTATGCTAAAGGACTTCTTACAACTTATTTCATGCAGTAGTACACAACAGGACAACTTGTACCAGTTCTGCTTCAATCTAAGTACTCATGATGGACTTGTACTCACAGCAAAGTAATAATGGCTTCATTTGGAAAACAACACATAGTCTCACACCAATAAAGAATCCAACATAAATCATTCCAAGGATCATCCTGACAGGCGTCCCTGTCCAGTGCAAACCGTTCCACCTTAGTGCCTATGTGCACGGCCATTTATTGTGTGTGTGTTCCAAGTAAGAAAGAAAGACAGAGGAAGACAGATCTCTCTCTTTGTTAGGGAGTCAAGCATGTCAAGATAAGGCTAGAATACCGATCATACCAGAGAAATGACGACGGCTGAGCAAACCACACACGGGGGGGGATGCATGGTGAAAACTCTTCCATCTTCCACCAAGATGTGGGTCTTTGAGTCTTGTGGAGGAAGGAAACGCAGCACAGGGAGAAGGGATCATCGTCACGCAGTGCTTAACGTGTGACAGCGGTTCTGAGAAGATTTCCATGGGAAGAAAGTGGAAACAGTCGTGGTTAACGTTGTGCTTTGAGCTGGACTCGGTGCAGTTTTCACTCCAAGATACTCCACTTGTGTAAATGCCCCTCCATATGTCACTTATTAGGGGCAGCAGTCGGGTCATTATATATCTGAATCCACATAGAGAACACGACCAGATCGCTGTCGTGGAGGGGAGGGGAGGGGGGGGTTGGTAAAGCGGTCGTCCCTGCACCAGTGACTGCTAATGCTAATATTTAGGTCAAAACAGGCCATTGTTTGCTCAAGCAAGTGGAAAGAGAGTCGAGAGAGGAGAGCCAGGGAGGATGGCCGAATGTATTCTTAAACCAGGCATTGATAGCACCGCACATCCAATAGTTACTGTTATAGGGAAGAGGTAGCTGCCGGGTGGAGAAAGCAGAGAGGAGATGGGGGGGTTCTGGAATGTCAGGAATGCAGCTAGGGCAAACAGAAAGCCCTACACCCCTGTGTGTAATGAAATCAATGCGTGGCAGCTTTTCCGGTGCAAGGGGCAAATCAGACAGAGGCTGAATCAACAGATGGGGCCGATTCTTCACGGCGAGCAGTGAGAGCGGCCGAGCTCGACTTGAACAGAGTCGATATCAGCACGATTTCATCCAGCCAGATTGTTTGCTCACAGGCTGCTGATGAGAATGGCAACCAGAGAGTAAACACGGGCGTGGCTGAAATAGAAATGTGGAAAAACGCCGAATAAATCAGCTTTTACACCAAACAATGTGCGTTATCTGTGAGCAGACAGGTACGGGATGCCGAGGGTTTTTACTCCGTCCAGACAGGAGGAGGAGTTGATAGTCAGACAGAAATCAAATCCATTTTATATTTTAATAAAAAAAAGGGTCTTTACACACATTATACATAAAAGGATCCTGTTTCTAAAGAGTTATTATTTTATATATCACTACAGCTCCATTTTATCACCTAATCTCAACCTTGTTAGTTTATGACTATTCTTGGGCCACTAAATAACCCGTTTGACAGGTGGTGAATGTGACTGTGTATTCTGTGGATTTTCTTTCTAGAAGAATAAATGAAACTGTTGTGTGGCTGATACGCTTGATCTGTTTGGGGTCAGTGACACTGGTAAGTGAAAACCTGCTTTCAACATTCACCAGTAAATCAATGGAGGAGGGTTTTGTCTGTTCTTCAGGATGAGTTTCTTTACTTTCAAAAAAAAAACATTTAACATAATTTTCTACACCAAAATCAAGGACGTTTTTACTGTTTGGAATATTTATCTTTTAATTTTTTTCTATTTCCATGAAAACATTTTTACATTAGGCTCATTCTGTAAGAGAGATTAGGGTCATAACTCCAAACTGTTTCTGCAATGATTTTAGATTTATTTGCGTAAACGTCTTCCATGCACTGGAGCGGTACTAAAGTAGCTTCCTTCCACAGCCCTGCTGAGAACGCTTGTTTTACATTGTGCTGTGGCGCAGCACGGAATCTTCACCCGTGGGGTTGTGAAGCAGCTGGAATCTGTGTGTAACCTCAACCCGGGTGATTATCGATTGCCGATTACCTTTGTACTAAGTGATTAGTTCTGCCTTTGTCTTTTCGTTGCGCTGATCACGTCGGTCACACGAAAATCAACTTTTACGCACAGGCGCGCCCGGGCGCGCACACACACACGCTCCGCCTCTCTGACCTCATCGCAGTCTCAATAGTCTCCCTATCCAACTCTGGCGCTCTCCTCATCGTGCATTCTCCTTCTCTAAGACAATCTGTCCGGATCAGATCTACGACATTCCCGGGATAATTTATGCTTTAATGACCGCGTCATTCCTTTAACCCAGACGGAACATTCGGGAAATACCTGGACGTCGTTCCTTCTTTGTTTTAAAAACGGTTTAGCACTTTAACGAACTCTCTAAAGACTTAGACCCAGAGCGGACGTCGTTTAGTTTTTATTTTTAAACCGGCGATCAAAGTTATTTTTTTCTACTTTTATATTATTCCGGAGAGAATAGACCAAACACGAGGCACTAGGAAACTTTCCTTCCTTTTTTTTTTTTTTTGCACAAACCACAAATAGTCTTAACTGTTTCCCCCTTTTCGTTTCGTCATATTTAAGTTTACAAACGCTCAACGATGGCAGGTGTGAACTCTCTGGATGCCGTGAAGAGGAAGATTCAGTATTTACAGCAGCAGGCCGACGACGCGGAGGATCGGGCCCAGATCCTTCAGAAACAGTTGGAAGTGGAACGGAAATCTCGAGAGGATGTGAGCCACGCAAAGCCTTTCTTTCTACTAAATCATTTCTCCACAAGCTCTTAAGATCTTTATATTCTATTCTGTTCTATTCACCTATTGTTCGCTTTTGGTTCATACGCGCGCAGCTCCAACGCAAAGCGCTGGTTCTGAATGAAAAAAGTAGGGATTCCTCCTATCCGTGTGCGCAACTGCGCATGCTCAGTGCTGCCTGATTTATTGCCGTGAAATTACCGTGGATACAGTAAACCGGAGACAGCAGTGAAACTAACGCGCAGGATGGACTTCATTCATTTATCCCGCCAGTCTGACCGTATTAACTCCCATTTGTGCATGTCATCAATAGTAGTTATGATGAGGGGATAAAGTTTGTGGGCTCTCCGGGAAGATTCACACGTGACACGCTTGATGTCTTGCTTAGTGGCACTTCGGCAGGGTGGATATGCGCCAGCGGCAGCAGCTGTTTGGATGAAAGCTGACCACCTCCTGATGAAAGGAGCATGCAGGGAACCGGATTGATTCGCAATGGGCCTACCCTCTCATTAGGGACACAAAGCAATGTGTCATCACCAGTAAGAGATTATAAATCAAACAAATTAGTCAGAAAGAGCTGCGATCAGCGGTTAGGAGATAAAATTGCTAAAATGTCACCACGATCATATATTTTCTTTTTCGTACTGTTTCGGCTCAGGCAAACTCAAAATGGACACATTTTCCCAATTTGTATTCTGTAGCTCAAATCTGCCTGTCAACCAAAGGAAGGATCAATTGTGGGAAAAACCATTAGTATATAAAACTATCACATTCATATTCCAGTGCAGAACAATGACTGCTTTAAATGGGTACAGACGGTGACTAATCTCATGTTTGCCTCACTCCGTCACTTGTTTGTCTCTTGACTCATACAACAAAAGTAGACAATGGAGTAAAAATGCTTAGCGGCAGTTAGGTCATAGTCTTCCCTTGCTGCTTCATCGTTCAGGGGGGGGGGGGGGGGGGTCATATCCTGAGATTGTAGAGCCGGCTGGATAGTGGGAGGGGAAGGTGTGGCTGTAAAGCTGTGGGAGCTGAGATGATGAGAAGAGGCCTGCTGGGGGACTTGCCCCTTTGTTACAAACTGCCTATTAGGCAATATGGCACCTCCTATAATTGTGTGTTAGCTCAGCCTGTGGGAAAATTGTTCTCACCGGAACTTGTAAATTAAGATCAGACATGTTGGTTATCATTACTTTAAAGGAATTGTGGTTTCTCTCTACAATAACGGAACATATAATGCGGTGTACCTGGAGTCTTTTTCCACTCGTGTAACGGCAATTCAGGGAAATCTATTTGTCTATCCTGCAGGCAAACGTCAGACCCGAAGCACAGGAGTGAGTAAACCGATGGATGAACTTATATCAGGTTGTGAAAATCCATTTTTGCAGCTTTATAGTTCTGTGAAATTTCATGAGGCTGCTTGCATGCTTCTTGTCACATGTAATGGGACGGATAGGAGTGCCTGAGAGCTGAATGTAGTAACCCAAAGTCTGTAATCATTAACATTAGCCAAACATTAACCTTCTAGATAACATGCACTTCAGAACTTGGCTTGTGATTTGAAAATGTTCTTATGCAGCATTGAATCGCCCCCCATTTATGATCAGGAGCAGTACGTGAACACAATGACGCTATGATCAGACAGAGTGATGCTTTTGTGTGGCATGGTTGGTGTGCGTTCCATGTGTGAATAATTAGGGCAACCTGGAGTTATTCCATGGCACAAAAACTCCTTTATCAGTGCATGGGGAGATCAGCACAGGGACCTTACTGTGTGTGTGTGTGTGTGTGTGTGTGTGTGTGTGTGTGTGTTTGTTATGGCAATGAGTCATTGTTTGGAAATGTGGGTGTATACGGAAAAAAATAAAAATATTTGGCCACATCTCCAACTTAACATCTAAAGTAATTTGCTTTGCATGGTTCCTCGTGCAGTTTTGCTGCCTTTGGATCCATTACCCAATCACACTCAATAATGGTGATTCCAGAGACATGACATAGGCTTCAAACACTCGTTTGTGCTTGTGCAGCCATTAATCTTCATATTGATGTCATAGGAACTCCAGTTAAAAGTCCAGTTTTAGCCAAAAGTGATAAGCTCTAAGTCATGACCCTGAGAGCTGTGTGATAGATGCAATTAAACGTTTTTTTTTTTTATTATTGTCTTATTCCAGAGCAACAAAATGAAAAAGTGTTTATGAATAGTTACAGTTTGTGAAATAAAGAACTGCAGTTTGTCACATAATGATCCAAAGAGACAGAACCCTCCACTGAGCTATCCATGCTGATAACGAGGCCATCGTCCACATCCCAGGATGTTGTCTGTCAACTGTGGTCCGGCACTTCCTGTGCGTCTGCTCCCAACACTTCCTGTGCCAGAGTTCCTGTCCTGATCAACAGGATGATCAGTGTGTGTGTGTGTGGGCGAGCAAAGTCATTAGTGCATAACGTCAGTAGAATATAAAGAATCTTCATTTTGCAGAGTTCACTTTTTGCAATTTGTTTTAAGTTAGCTTTATACTGGCGGTGGGGTTCGGCTCATGAGCTCAGACTAACTTTGTATACATTTTTGTTTTGAAAAGTAACAATTTCATGCAACAGTGTTGTGGAAATTTGTGTTCATGTATCCTTTTCAGAAGTCTAAGAATGTTTCCAAAATGTGCTTTTTCAGGCCCCGTAAATTGCTCAACAGTTTACCATTTTAGGGTTTCTGTCTGAAGGGTTTCTACTAAATCTCAGCTTCCTCGGGCTTCCTTGCTGAACTGGACCGGAGCAGCCGTCAGCTAGCTCGTAGCTAGTTGTCGTAAATGGATTTGAATTTCTACTCTAGCCATTAAATTCTTTGGAAAGAATTACTTCCTCATTCATTATTTCTTTCTTTTTTTTTTTTTTTACTTTTCCTCACTTGGAAGAGTTCAGCTTTCCAAATATAACTACCATATGTTGGTATACGACCGTGTTGGCGCTCCTATTGGTGGACCAGACAGGAGGAGGTGGGAGGAAAACTCCCATCAGTGGCTTATGGTTCTGGAGGGTTCTAGTTCATGCAAGGAGTAAAATATGTATGTACCATTTTACAAGTGAAAAGGCCAGTACTTCATATTGTATTTGTCACACAGAACTGTGTCTGAATCACAAGCAGCCTGTTATTTTCCCTTATGGATGTGTGAGTTGGTTAGTGTGATACTTGTTTTTGTTAAATTATGCCTATGCTGGCACTTCAGATTGGATATTATATTTGTTTAAGTGGGAAGGACCATATAAACAGTTTTGTTGCTTGACTAAACTACTATCTATGTATGTTAGCAGTTAAATCCCATGACTTCCTTATCTGCTGACCTATCTGTAAATTCCAACAACACCAAGAAAGACAACTGTCCGAATCCTGCAAATTCCTCAAACTAGTTTGCTTCCCAGTTTTAGTTGTGGATTTCTTCAGAATCCTTTTTAAAGTGCCGGGTTTGAGATGGATCTTTAGTTTGGAGCAGTTCCTTTAAAGATTACACAGTCGGGAGCAGCCTCTCTCCTGCAGCTCATTAGCCCACTGGCCTGGATTCAGCCAGTTTTAGATTGCTCTCTCACTCGACCTTGATCCTGCCTCAAATTAATTTAATACACTCAGGTATTTATTAAATCCCTCCCAGTAGAACTGTGCAGTATCTTTAGGTCAGGCAGTCGGTAGTAATGATGTGGATAACATCAGTCAGTGAATTGAAACGTGTCCTCATTTTGCTTCAGGATCAATAAATGATGTGTCTGTTTATCTAGATTACAGAGCTGTATTTTCACAGTTTTTGTCACTAGCCGTGTGCACATTTGTCAAAGAATAGTTTTAGCTTCTGCTTTCTCTCTGAACTTTAGATGGAAGGATTGACAACTTCTTATATCTGCACTCTAAATCCTACAGTTGGTTGCTTGTTGGTTGCATGATAATAATAATATTAAAAAACACAAGTAATTTAAAAAATGAAAAACTTGTTTGTTAAGTTTGAAGTTGTTTTGGGAAAGACTAGAAGCAGGGAAAAATAGTTATCCTGCTCCCCCAAAAAGGTTTCTGATTAATGGGTTTTGCCTTTTAACCCAAGTGTAAAATGACATGGTGATGTTTCACAGAAAATTGCTGTGTATTTAACTTTAGAGAGCCAAGGCCGCCTGTCTCCTTCAGTCTCCAGTCTTCTTAGCCAGCAAATGAGAAGAGAACAAAACGGATCCTCTCATCTTACAGTCTGGAAAGTCCTTCCAATCAGACTTCTACGAACACAAAAAGCGAAAGTCCTTTAGCTCTAGCTGAAGCAGCGATGCCAACAGGTACTGAAATAACATGTACTGCATAGAAAATTAGATAACAGAGCAGTCCTCCGGGATCTTTTGCATATAATGTGTGAGTGCGTGCATGTCCTGTGCACACACACACACACACACTATAAGCTATTTTCTTAGCACAAGCCTGCCTCTGTTAAGCCTAACCCTAAGGGACCAAATGCTGCACATGATTGTATAAATCTGATGACAGATAAAGCAAGCATATATAGGTCCAGGTCTATGACACGCATGTTGCTGGACAACAAATGTTTGACTAAGCCGTAAACTAGCTGGTTACCACCTGGTAATTATGTGTTTGGCAGAGGTCGGATTGACAGCGAGAGACTGCTTGAGTGTCTTGGATTACGTTCCACCGTCTGATATCTGATGTGCCGCTGAGGCTGACCTCAAGTTCATCAATAGCGTGTTTGTTTGTGCGAAGCTCATTGCTTTCATTCAAGGGTAGGGGAGTAATGATTTGTTTTTCTAAGGCTCCAGTTTAAGTCCATGCGACGTGGCTCATCGGCGCTGCGCAGTATGAACAGATGCCAGATCAGTGTGACGGTCACTGATGATGGCATTTCAATAAGAACCGATTTATGACTTTCCCCCTCATTCCTCCTTGGCTTAGGGTTTTCCTCTATCAAGCGCTGGCTGCTTTAAAGACATTTCCTGTCTCATGTCAGGAGCCTGCCTTGTGCTTTAGGTGCAATAGTGGTAAGGCCTTAAAGAAGGGAGAGAAACAGAGAAAACCAAGAGCTGGAGAGAGAGCGACTAGTCCGCATTCCAACATGACATGGAGACAAAAGGGTCTTGAAAACTGGAACTGCAGAACGCTGAAAACCGTGCTTTCATTTCCTGAAATGTGGAGTGCATGCCAGAATAGAACTGTAGACTGAATGGAGGTTTATTCATTCCCAGTGCAAGAAAATATTTTTTTTTAACGAGCGCTCTTCATCTTCTGCAACTCTGTTTACCTGCATTGTAAAGTGAATTGCAGACCCTGGCTGTCACCCTATATGAGTAGCTGGCCTCCTAACAGCTGCCCTGAAAATGAGCGGCAGGAATAATGCTGCTTGTTGAAGAAATGCCCGGCTGCTTCGTGTAAGGTGTAAACTTGTGAGTGCTTCGGGTCTGAATAAATGCTCTGATATTTTAACAGTTCAAACGTGCAGCTGTTTAATGCTGTTTGACCTTCCTGGTTGGGCTTGCAGTCTCTTTGTGTCTGAAAACTGGTTGTCACTTTGAATGCGTCTCCATAGGGGGGGGGGGGTGGTTGGATAAACTCCCCGACCAACATGGAGGAAATGACTGAAATGAGTTGTGTATTTGCTTTCTCTTGCCCCTCTTTGCCTTTGTTTACCAAGGGCAGATGAGAAGAAGCCCCTTTGCCTATCCTACTCGGGCCCAGGTCTGCGTTCACAATCACCGGATATTGAGTTTTTGAAGGTTACTTTCAAAACTAAATTTCTGTAAGCTTCAGATAACAAGGTAGTGCTTCGCAGCCAAACCTTGAAGTTAGCCATCTTGTATCTCCATTTAACATTAGTTGGACTCTGTTTGTGGAACAAGAGCCGTCCTAGAGGGCATGAAGAAGAACTGGTGACAATTTCCAACAATATAGATGGACTATTTATCAAAGCGTTTTAGAATAAGAGCATGTCATTGCACCAAATGCCTCCATCTGCTGGCGAGTTTTCAACAGAAGATGGGCTTGGTTTTCTTTGAAGCAGCAAAATGGGAAAGAATTTGAAAGTTTTAGAATTGTTGTTTATCATAGAATTATCGATATTTAAGGTATAAGAAAAATAGGATGCAGGATCCCACACCACATTCCTGGAAAAATGGCATTCTTTTCTGTCTCTTATTCCATTTTCAAAATTGTCTTGCATAGATTTTGTTCTGGAGAGAATTAGAATAAATTCACAAGTTGCTTTCCTGCTTTATCCCCCCTCGTAAAGATGAGAAACCAAGATTGAAAAACGGAATGACTGAATGTCTCTCTCCCACGTTCACTTCTTTCTTCTCAGGCAGAGGGTGACGTTGCAGGTCTGAACCGTAGGATCGCACTGGTGGAGGAGGAGCTGGACAGAGCCCAGGAAAGGCTAGACACAGCAGTAACCAAACTGGAAGAGGCGGAGAAGGCCGCAGACGAGAGCCAGAGGTGATCGCAAATCATCTTGAAATAGATTAAGTCCTGATATGCTTAAATGTTCCATATTATACCCTTTTTCCACACGTTAATGCCGTTCCCGGGTACTTATAGGAAATATTACAGATATGACGTTGAAGAGAGCACAGACACGTTCGCCCGGCTTTTATGTCAAGCCGAGAGCGATTTCTTCCAGACATATTTCGGTAGATGATTACAGACCTACCCAAACTGTTGAGGATTGACTGGATGGATTATTTAGCTGTTTTGGGGTTGATTAGGACCCAAACTCACCATAATAGTGTAGAAACATAGGAAAAGTGAGTTGTTCATGATATGGGACCTTTCAGACGTAATTTATTTGTCTCTGAGAGCTCATTTCTTTGCAACGTCTGCAATCATTACAAAATTCAAAGTCCTATTTAGGCTCACACTCCATGTCGTGTTCAATTAGAGGGATGAAGGTGATCGAGATCCGAGCAACAAAGGACGAGGAGAAGATGGAGATGCAGGAGATGCAGCTGAAGGAGGCCAAACACATTGCAGAGGAGGCCGACCGTAAATATGAGGAGGTCAGACGTTACAATATTCGCTACTTTGGAACCAGAATAGTGTCCTTAAATTGGATTGCACTCCAGAGAGCTGGAAATCTCTCTTTTTTTTCTCCCTCCTTTAAATTCTGCTGTGCTTCAAGGCCCTACATTCAAAACACTCTGCAATGTTCTACATGATATTTTGTTCCAGGTGGCCCGTAAGCTTGTGATCCTGGAGGGAGAGCTGGAGCGAGCCGAGGAGAGGGCAGAAGTCTCAGAATGGTAGATCACGTGAAAGCACAAACGCACACACAAGCAGAAACCGAGCTGACGTCGTCTCTCCCCACAGTAAAGTCAGCGACCTGGAGGAAGAGCTGAAAAATGTGACCAACAACCTGAAATCCTTAGAAGCTCAGTCTGAGAAGGTGAGAGTGGGGTTTGAGTTAAGTGCATGGCAATGTAGGTTCACACGTTTCGACATCAGCAAGGCTTCACGTATTCACATATCCTCCTCACTCTCACTGTGTCTTGTCGTTTGGTTCTCGTTCTCGTGTTCTTTCAATGAGCATTTTGTTTCAAACTACCTTCATTATCACGGTGCATCGTGCGAATTGCAGAAGAAGATATTTAAGGACTCACTTTGTCGGGTCGACCTGCCCTAGCTGGCAGACCCTCCTGCTGGTCTGGCTGTAATCGCGTTAGACATTACAGTTTGTTTGGTCATGTTCTCTTTCATTTGTGAAGGTGCAAGCGGTGGTTACGTTATGTTCCCACAGAGTACCGGTAGGTCAAATAATTTCTGTCCCTGTCAACAGTATTCAGAAAAAGAAGACAAGTATGAGGAGGAGATCAAAGTCCTGAATGACAAACTGAAGGAGGTAAGATCCTGATGCGGAAAAACCATTTCAACAGTTAATGTTTCACTTTGACTTTAGTTTATGCTAATTCAGACTATTTTTAAAACATTGATTTTTTATTTTTTTTATTTCTTTTTTGGGGGGGGGGTCAGAATTTTAGTTGAAATAATTGTAAAACGTAAAACAACTAACGTATTTGTCTGAATGGGAGGAAATGACACTTCTGGTGTCTATTGTGCAGCAGAGATATCTTAAGCTAACATGCTAACACCTGCTCATCCTCATCCTGTCTTGTAAAAGCTTATTATAAATTGTGCCTGTCTTCCTGTCAGGCTGAGACCCGTGCAGAGTTTGCAGAGAGAACAGTGGCCAAACTGGAAAAGAGTATTGATGACCTGGAAGGTGTGTGATCAGAGCAACTCACATTTCTCATGCATATTTTTTTTTTAACAGCATATTGGTAAATCTAATTCGGTAAGTCACAAGTAGGGCTGCCATCAAGGAGACAAGCAGTCATCTGGGCAGAAGGATGCAGGAAACAGGATTGTTGATGAACTACAAGCAGATAGTTTAGGGGGGTTTCCTGCTGGTGAGGGGCTGGGTCCAATTCTTATTCATTTTAATGCAATATTCCATTTGGTTTGACAGGAGAAGTGTCCTTTTTCAGCAACGCTGCACATTTTTTCTATTAAAAAAAAAAAACCTTAGCCAAGAGATGTTCTTGAAAGACCGTTTGCTCCAAAGAGAACAGAATGTACTCAGATGTCTTTAGCTCAGCATTATTTAGTTGCCGAACTGCAGGCAGCTGAGTTTATAGTTGTTGCTGCAGTTTTACGAGGCATTCAGACCAGACTTAAAGGCTCAAACTTCACCCAGCAAAAGAGCCGCAGCTATGGTTACGTAATCATCATGCTCTCTTCCAAAAAATGTTCAAAGCCTTACTGTTTTTTTTTTTGTGTCTTCTCCTTCCTCCCTCTGCTCTTTGCCTCCATCAATCTCTCCTTCCCATCCTGTTTTCGGCTTCTTTGTGTCGCTGCTGCATTTGGCACCTGTCTGCGCTTCCTGTCGACCTTTGACCTCCAGATGAATTGTATGCTCAAAAGCTGAAGTACAAGGCCATTAGCGAGGAGCTGGACCATGCCCTCAATGATATGACATCTCTGTAGACGCAGTTTCCCTCCTTCTCACTGCACATCTGTATGGCTCATGTGTGCCTGCCTCATCTTGCGCAGAAACGAATAAATTAAAAAGATTTTACTTTCCTACTTAGCAGTGTTTTCTCTCTGTTATTGATGTTTTTTTTCATTCAATCCTGCCTCTACATTTAGAACAATGCTATGCAGTCTTATTTCTGTAATGAGGCCAGCGTTGTGCTGCTGAACTGAATTGTAAATCAAACATCCATTTATCAGCAAGTGTACGTGAAACAAGGTGAGCGGTTTACTTGGCGTTTGGTGTGCATTAACGGTGACACTCTTTGGTTATGAACCTTTTTTTTTGCTTTCTGATGACATATTTTCACGCGTGTCAGAGAATTGTGTCCACATTTAAAACACAACAAAAGACCTCACAGCGAAGCATGAATCATCCACTGAAAGTTATGTGATGTGGTCTACTAACAGTCTTCAGGCAGAGAACAGTCAGCAGCGTTGTGGTTGACATTTGCATGCTTCACAATTTAACCAAAATTCTTCTATGCTAACCATCTGGTCAGTAAAACGGTACTCGGTGCTGTTCTGCAAGGGCTGCTGTTTGACAGGCCCGTAAAGGAGAAGTAGCATAACGTAGCAATATTATTTGCTGATGTTTGAGGATTTACTGTGTCACTTTTCTTCTGCTTTCTAGACAAACTATCACAAGCCAAGGAGGACAATTCCGACATGAGGAAAGTCTTGGATCAGACCCTGATGGAACTGAACAGCTTATAAAAACAGAGCGGAAAAACTGGAGAGGATTATCTTGTAAAATTGCTTCAATGTACATTCCACATTTGTTTTTTGCCATAAAATCTTTATTCCCCTTGTGAAGGAGGATTCAATTAATAACTCTCCCTTTTATCTTTTGTTTTCTTTCATTCTAACAAGGCACAGCTTCATTTTTCTAAGATGAAATGCTAGTTTGACCACATTGATTATTCTTTCTTTTTTTTTAATCTCCATCAGTGATTGCAGAAAGTCTCGCCACAAATAATGTTTGACCACTCATTTAGAAAGCACTGGCAATTAATACAGAAAAAGGAAAACTCATGATTACTGAACCACTTGGCTAAATCTCTGATTTTCATATGCAAGTTCATCCTGGTTATTCTCATGTATGTCGTCTGGGAGACGGCACTCTACACATTATTGTCGCTCTGGCTCTCAGCCAGTGGTCATGTGACGCACGGAAGATTTATAAGCATTAAAGATGGAATCATTGAGGCGCCTGAGACCTTGAACGGTATCTAGCACAAAGCAAGCCGGACCTGGCCATTGACACACTCTGTATCCTTAAAATGCCACAATGCTAACTGAACTTCTAACATGTTAATGAGCAAAGCCTGACGCCGAACCACTGAAGACCTCGGCCAACTTTATCAACTATCAATACTTATTGTATATAGTAGCATAATGTTAGGAATGTGAGCAATTGTAATGTTTGTTTCATTTCCATCTCTTCTTTTCACTGGGGGAACTCTCAAGACCAAAGAACACACAATAACTCACAATAAAGTCTTAATTTGTTTTATTTTTGTTTGTGATGGTCAGCGTAATTTCATCTCATGTTAGAGTTTTGTAAAGCACCTCGTATGTCATCAGAACTATTTACAGATATTTCACTCCTCGCCTCCCCGTCTTTGTCAAACGAATAAAAGTTTTACAGAAATTGAGGTTTGTGTATTTGTGCTAATAATGCTGATAAATACATTACATTGCATGTTTTACTTAGTTCAAACTTCTGCCCAAACTGTCTTTGAATAAACATCAATCTGATATTATCTATGTTATTTCATATATATGACATGTGCTATACTCGCATGATTAAGTTTCACTTGTGCTTACAAAGCCCCTCAATTATATGAAATCCCACAGGATTGATCGAGCTCTTTTGCCACCTTCAGAATACATTTTTATCCATTCTCTATTCTGCTGTCATCCTAATTTTCGTATAACGCAAATAAGAGCCAGTAAACTGTGACTTCCCCCTTGATTAATATTATTAATTCGTCCCGGATGAGTTCTACAAGGCGGGATTCGAGCTTTTAGGGGAGGCGCAACAGATCAGTGGAAGAGCTGGTCATGCTGGTTCCTTGACCTGTATCAACTCATTTTTTAACATTAGTACAAAAATAGACGCACAAAAATAAATATCAGTAGATAGACCAGAAAACTTTTACAACGAAGCCTATTGTAAAGCAGTTTTTTTAACTAAACAATGAGATGTGAATATAGAAAAAATATTTAACTTCATCCTAAACATAAATCATTTAGTACCTGTCCGATTGCGATGGGCGAAGTGCACCATACCCATTAGATGTGTTAACCAAATTAGATTTTTAATAATGATTCCACTTTCTGTGTTTGTTTTTTCAAACCAATAGTTAACAAATATTTGGTTTCAAATTATATTTTAACTAAACTAACCGGAAACAATGGACTTCCTGAGCCACGACGACGGAGAATAACGACAGGTGATTGGACCAACAGGAAATGTATAACCAATGACGTCACGCAGGGCCGGATATCCGCAGTAGTAAGCTAACTAATAACATGGCGAAGACTTACGATTACTTGTTTAAACTACTTTTAATTGGCGATTCGGGCGTCGGTAAGACCTGTGTGCTATTTAGGTTTTCAGAGGACGCCTTCAACTCAACGTTTATCTCAACTATAGGTGAGTGAAAGACGCATTTCAGTGTTGTTTATGAAGAAAAATAAAATAGGAGCAGCCCAACCCGTCATGCTAAGATGTTGCTAACTATTCTGGCTAGCATTCATCTTGTAGCGGCTAGTCAGGAAGCAGGCTAATTGTTGTAGTACAACCTTTTTTATATATATATAACCGATTTAAGCATACTATACTTTGGAATCGCATATTTGTTAGCCCGAATGGGCGTTGGGACCAAACCGACCGTTAAGCTAGCGTCCCAGAGTTGACAATGGGTGAGGGTCGTGTCATTTTTCCTTTGATTAGCTGACTACACCGGTTGCCAAAGTTACAGAGTATCAATACGCTACGCTTCTGGAATCATCAATGCTATTATCAGTGGGATGCTGAGTGAGTGTCTGTGCCTGGTGGTGGATGTGCTAAAATCACGAGTTGTGTGCTTTTTCCTCAGGTATTGACTTCAAGATCAGAACGATAGATTTAGATGGAAAGAAGATCAAGCTACAGATATGGTAAGAGAGTCATCATTTAAGTGTTTTCACCTCACCATTTTGGGCGACAAGCACAAGAGGTTTGATGGCTGTTGGGCAGTTTACTTCTTCCGAAAGCAAATACAATGCAATTTATTGTAAAGTAACTCATGGTATATACTGTAATACGAGAATCATTTGATCCTGTGTGTGCCGGTGTGACCTGTAGTAAAGGAAAACGAGGGCAGGGGGGCGTTGGTTTGGCGTTTTCAACAAGGTCAAAATGAAGAAGATGCATCTGCTGGATTTCAGTGGTTGTTTGTTTTGAGCAAAGATTAGAACCAATGGGGAAACAATTTAAAAGTATGTGAAAGTATTCTTAACCTGGCATTCTGTCTGGGTGTCTTTTAGTATTTCAAGTAGAAAGAAGTGATTATCTCGTCTGTCGAGCAACAGAAGCTTCAGTTTGTGGCGGTTTGCACCATCTTGTGTCCTGAATGTTGCTGACTTGGCATTTTCCAACAAATTCTGCTGACTCTTGGATGTAGTGGTAACTCGTATCCAGTGTGTCATCTCCCACTGGGGAAATAAGGAAGCCAGGGGGTTGATTTACTTAGTTATTTTTTAAGCTCAATGTTAAAAATGGAAATTATACTGAATCTCTGATAATCATCTGTTGTTATGACTTGATTAATGACTAACTACTATAAGTGGATACTACATACCGGTACTTCAAGTCAACATGAAATCCCGGCTTTGTTTTCTATTTAGGGATACAGCAGGACAGGAAAGATTCAGGACAATCACAACAGCCTACTACAGAGGAGCCATGGTAAGTTGTATTTTCAGCTTTTATAACTCGTGCAACAGTGTGGGTTACCTCTGGGATCGGTATGTGTCAAATGGTGGTTCTGTCTGAACTCATCGTGACCATGGAGCTATCCAAGTCCCTCCCAGCATTGTTGTTGCTACTATTTATGCACTTTTGAATTCCGTTCTCGGTCGATCAGTGTGAGCTTTTGTTAGCGTCTCCAATATTTCAGGTTGAACTTGATGCCTGGATCTGGATATTTTGTTTCACAAACCTAGATGGTCCCTTTTCCCTTTGGTATTCGAATGTCATGCTTTTACTTGAGGCTACAGAATCATTTGATTCATTTCACATGAATGTTGTTATGAAATTTGGAAAATCCCATTAAGAGACTTGATCTTTGAGTCCGAATTATAGAAGAAGTGATAAGTTCACTGTTTGCTTCTTTGTCTTGTTTTTTTTCTGTGATCTCTCCAGGGCATCATGTTAGTGTATGACATTACCAATGAGAAGTCCTTTGACAATATCAAGAACTGGATACGCAACATAGAAGAGGTGACGTGTTTTTCATTATCGAGGAGTTATTGTGTGTGTTTGTCTCTCTCTCTACAAGAGTATTAGACTTCAGAGTTCAGTATGCTTAACTCCAACCATTGTATATTATTAGGAATTTTCTGTGTTTGAAATTTTCCTTCTGCAGCACGCTTCAGAAGATGTGGAAAGGATGGTTCTCGGGAACAAATGTGACGTCAATGATAAGCGGCAGGTCTCCAAAGACAGAGGAGAGAAGGTGATCATTTTGACTGAATGAATAATGGATACTGAGACTGACTGTCCCGGGGAACGTACATATTTGATGGCTGACGGTGATGCCGTGTCTCTTCTCCTGCTGTCAGCTGGCCCTTGAGTATGGTATCAAATTCATGGAGACGAGTGCAAAGGCAAACATCAATGTAGAGAATGTGAGTTTCTTATTTTCTCTTCTTGTTCATAGTATTATTGCTAGAAGTGACCAACTTTATATCTTGCATTTGTGTAGTAGCGAATAATCAGAGTGCTAATAGGAATTTGACATGTGATATGTGTGTGTATATATACACTGCATATGAAAAACAATAAAATAACAGTTCATTTATCTGCTAGTGGCTCAATATTTGCCTCTTTCCCCCACTTCTCTTTTATGTATAATGGATCACTGCTTTCAGATGTTCAACTCCTTTTATATAACTTGGAAACTGAATCATAAACTGAAATAAACTTTAAAAATGAGTATTTTTAATGTATTATTTTTTTAAGAAAGTTGAAAAAGATGACAAAAGATTTTGTGTTTTGTTCTGCAGGCCTTCTTAACCCTCGCCAGAGACATCAAAGCGAAAATGGACAAGAAGCTGGTGAGAAGCACAGGAGAAGCGTGTGTGTGTGTGTGTGTGTGTGTGTGTGTGTGTCTAGTATTGTTGATGTTCTCATATTTGTGTGTGTCTTGTAGGAGGGTAACACCCCGCAAGGCAGCACTCAAGGTGTAAAGATTACAGAACAGCCCAAGAAGAGCAGCTTCTTCCGCTGCACGCTCCTGTGAGGAGACGGGAGAGTCGGTCGCCGCCGTCGCCTTAACTGTGCCCCCCCCGCCGGACAGAACTGGACTCTGATCGCTTTGATCCTGCTTTGCTCGTCTTCCTTCATCCTTTTCCTCTTTCTGTTCTGTGGATATCCAAGAGCAAAGCTATTTACCGCTCTCTGGGTTTGCTCGTCTTCTCCTAACACCCGTGAATCTAACTTGTGCGGCCTCTTTCACGTGCTTGACCTGAAATCCTTTTACAGTTGCTCGTCAGATTGACGCTTTCGGTTTGTTTCCTTAGATTTGAATAACTTTTAAAGACTGCTTCTAGAGACAGTCGAAGCGTTACAGCTCGCTGCCGTGTCTAATACCTCTCGAGTTTCTTCCACTGCAGGACGAGTGTCGTCTGGTGATGCTGCACTTATTTGAGCTTCGTCGCTAAAAGCAGCCTGACTCCTTAGACCTTCACCAAAGATTACCAACCAATGGGCTTCTCTCAAACACGTCACGAGAGCACATTCCTGCCGGCTACTGTCCATCACACCACTATAAGAGCAATATATCATTATACAGGACTGCCAGTATGGTTTAGTTATCAAGGCACCGTTTTAGACAGCAGCCCCTCATTCCACCTCACTCGAGTCCTTCCATCGATTCCTGACGCTGACGTTCCGTTCCTCTCATGAACACCTTAAGAATCATGAATCGAGAATCAAGAAGTGTTTATTGTCATTCAAACACTCGGGTGAATGAACGAAAAATGTGCAATGTAATGTATGAATCTTAACTGTTCACATGGTTGCAGTCCTGTCGGGGTGGGGGTGGGGGGGGGTTGACAAAGACCGCTTGTTTTAAGGGCACACCGGTTTGGTTTTTGTAGGTGCTTACCTCATCATTTTTTGTGTTGCGTTCTCTGTGGGTAAGATGGGCGTGAGGTGGATGTAATCTGATGCACTTCACTTGGTGCATTATCCCGAACTGCTGAACACCTGGAAGCGATGCAGTTAAACAGCAGCGACACGGAAGGAAGCGCGGCAATGATGGAACAAACTGTTCTAGTATTCATTCTTCAAGTTGTTGTCGGTTCCGTTGCACACAACGGTTTTCTGGGCCTTGGATAGGGGCTGTTCTCTAGCAGTATTTATGGAGTGAAACGAAAAGCACCAAAATGACAAAAGTGCCCTATAATATATCTTATTGATGATGCACTTTTCCTCCGTTGTTTCTGTTTAAGAAAAAAAAATTGTAACATTTTGTTTTGTTCGCGAATCTTCACTGAAAGTGAGACTGTTCATGCAGCGGTTTTCTATGTACGCTGCCCGGGCTTCCGAAAAACTTCTGAGCACTGAAACCGTCTCATTTTAGTTTGCATGATAAGATATACGGAATGTTTGTGATAGAGAAGTTCCACGTTCAGGTTTCCATGAACTTTTTCTAGTTTTTGATGGTTTTAGGAAGTCCAGTCCCCCCCCCCCCCCCCTCCCCAGACAAACCTCATGTCTGGTTTTGTCCCAGTATCACGGCTGTCTCAACTATGCATTGTGGGTGTATAAAACATGAAAAAGCTTGACTGGGAAGGTTTTAATGTGAGATGAGAGGATCAGAAATCTGTTCTCGTTGCTCTTTCGAGCCGTTCAGATGTAAGAATGGAAAATGGAGTTAAAGCTGATTTAAATCCACTCAGATGTTTCACAATGGGAGCAAATCCTTTCTAGTGGTCCTGAAGAAGTTATTAAAAAGTCACTGTGTCTGTGGAAACCTGTCGATACACAAAAAAGGTTATTCTGGGGATTGTTTGACTGGTTCTCTCAGATTATTCCAGTTCATTTGATTCAAACAAATGAGGTTTTTAGACTTAAATTAGGTTTTGTACAACAAGCATAATTCCTCTATTAAATGGAGTCATTTGTGTCTCCATTTGTAAAATTGCCGTTTCCTGTCGACATGCATTCCTTGCCTAAATTTGGATTTTGTCACTTTCATAAATAATTTAGCAACTGTAAATAAGATCTTCAACAATTGTACTTCATCTATCTAATTTATCTACACCTTTCGTAGATATGTGTATTTCTGTTTTATTAAAAATTATATTCTTAAAAAGTTGAATCGCCTTATTCGCTATTGATTTGTGGAGATTCACGGCCACCACCAGATGATGATGATGAATATATTTATTAGATAGAATGTTAGAGTACGAGTACAGTCACACAGTAGCATGTATTACAGTACAAATAAAGTCAAACATCCTGTCTAAGAGGAGCATTTCAAAAAAGCCCTTGCGGTCTTGTTTCCGTTGAAAGTCCTTCGTACATAAATCACCCACAATTAGCAATACAAATTTAACAATACGAATAAAAATAATGTCTTCCAGGAAGGTGCTCGAGATTTGAGCATGACTTAAACCAATTTATCAGCTGGAGGTTGTTGAATTGGTCGCACTTCCTCCAAAACCAAGCTTATGAATGTGGAAAAGCTTTAATGGTTCTACTTAAACTAGAATATATGCACAACAAACAATCTCAGCAATAATAGATTAAAGGTAATTGAATCCTCTAGTTTTTATCTATCCACTCAGTTTTAGGGTTTGTACCTGTGACTCGTTTAATTTAAGACTCACCTGAAGTAAATATTTTCGTATAGCGTGGTGACTGTTTTTGTCCCCTATGGTAAATAACAGCTGATGCTGCTGCTGTGAATGGAACTGGTCTGGCCACGCCCCCTCAGTGACGTAACCTCAGGTGTTTGTCCCTCAGCAGCAGCAGATGGGACGTTCCTGCTGCGCCTCCACCTGTGGGTTCAGGCGGGCTGCGGCACGCTGGGGGGGCTTCCATGCCGGCTTCCGTACCCTTTTCGTGGGCACTTTAAGAGAGCCAGCCTTCGCGGGTCTGCTCATCTGTCGGTGCCGCCGCCCTCCCCGCTGCACCGACCGACAGCCGGTGCGTCGAGCGGCTCCCGAAACAGCCCGATCATGCGTGGATAGTCTATCCGGGGCTCTGCGGGTGTAACCGGTACCGGAACCGAGCCGTGGTGCGTCACAGCGGCGTAGGATGGACGACTTGTGGCGACTATAAACGCGGTGCTTGGCGGATTCGCCGGTTCAGCTGGTTTGGCGGCAGCAGTTTGATCCGGTGAGTAATGAGCGCTCCGGCGCAGCTCTGGGCTTCTGGGGATGAAGTTTTATACTGGATAAACATCGGGAGTCTCTCTCTGCGTGTGTGTAAACGCGAACACAGAGCCGGGACGCAGCATGTCCTCTGCGTCCGGGCTGAGCCTGGGACAGCTGCCCATGGACAGCTGGATGTCTCACCTGCCGGACGCTCTGTGGGACACCCCGCTGGAGCACCTGGCCATCCCGGGTAGGCTGCAGCAGCACTCTATATGAAACGTGCTGCATTTCAATAAAGCCACTTTAAATAAATAAAGTAAGCATGAGCAGCTGAGTCAGCGATGCACTTAGATCCATCCATCATCCATCCATTACCTGTGATGGGCTTGCGGCAGCAGCCGGAGCTGCTCCTCATCCCATCGACACTCCTCCCATTAGGATATGAGTTTTACAGTCTCTCCAGCGAGTAACCGGGTCCACTATGGATCTTCTTTTCCGGTTGGATATAAACTGGAAACCCTCCAAAGGGAGGCGCCCCGGACTCGTCTGAACCAAATGTCTGAATTACCTCAACAGGCTCTTGGACACATCTCTGTTCATTGCACATAGAAATACACAGCTAAAAGTCCAACAGCACAACATGCAGTTTATTCGCATTGTGTCATTTGTTATGCTAAATATGTGTTGTTAAATAAGTGAAAATGTTTTTTTCTATGTCATGTTTGACCTGTTTCCATGAAGGGAGCCACAACGCAATAACCTACTGTCTGGACATGAATGACAGATCTCCTGTGGACCTCACCCAGCCGGACATGCTTCAAAAGCTTGACAAATACATGAAGCCCCTCATTCGCCCCTTTGTGTACAAGTGGGCGATAACACAGGTAAATCAATCACGGAACTATTTGATCACCTCGGTGTTTCTCGAGGACGTTTTTTAAAGCCGGAGCTCACTGCATCGGGTGTTTTTTTTTTTTGCAGGAGTGCACCATAAAGCAGCAGCTGGACTGTGGGGTCAGATACTGTGACCTGAGAATCGCACACAGGCCCAATGACGGCTCCGCTGACCTGTACTTCTACCACGGCGTTTACACCACGCTCACTGTGGAGGTGGGGCAAAGGCACGCCAGTCCTGCTAACCGATGAACAAACACCAGTGAGAATAGAACCTCCTTGACGGAGCTAATTGTAAGATTAAAAAGGAAATGCTAAGATGTTGTGGAACAGCAGCAGGTCAGTCGAGATATGTAGCTAATATTTGTTAATGTTAGCCATACACAACCCTAAAAACAATTAAGACTGCAGCAGCAGGACCAGTGAACACATTGTGTCCCCTTTTGTCTCTTTAAAGTGATACTTTTCTGCCAATACTTCCATTAAAACTGCAGATTTCATGCCACAAATGACATAATAAGGGCGACCAGCCACCAAATAAAACTTTATAGAATAGAACTTGGAATAAATCCACCAGAGATCCTTATTTCTATTCTGTCCACTGGCCATTAAGGATGGAGGATCAGACCGCTTGTTAGTGAAGAGTCCTCTTCACTAACCTCTGCTCCAGCAGATCCCAGATTATCCAGAGGTGTTCTGGCAGGTTCTTAAACACTTGAGAGAGAATTATATTTTAGACATGTGTGAATGCCAGAAGACTTCTAACAGAGAGCTGGGCCTTAATATTTACACACTTTATACCTGTGTTATTGAGAATCGGCTGTGGGTTGTGCACTAAAGAGGAGCTTGTGGTTTTGCTTTGCAGACTGTTCTGCTGGAGATTAAAGAGTGGCTTGATGGTCATCCCAAGGAGGTGGTCATCCTGTCCTTCAGCCACTTCCTCGGCCTGAACCATGAGCTCCACGCGCTGCTGCTCACAACTATACGCAACATATTCACCTCCAAACTCTGTCCCAAAACGGTACGACTTCTTCCATTCTAAACGAGCACTTAAAAGTGTAAAGCTGGCTTTGATCTATTATTGTCAGTGAAGCCTGGGAACAGGCTAAAACCAACAAGTGTTGTCTGGTGTCCAGTGCCGACCTGTACTAATCCACGTCTCATAAATACTTATTTTACTCCTGTTGGAGTAACGTTTGCTAAAACTGTAGTTCTCAGCTTCTGAAACTATATACTGCATCTGACTGCAGCGTTTGGCCTGATTAAGGGTTTCTTTGAGATGGAATAGCACTGCCTTCATCTGTTAAATATATATATAGATACTTGACGCTTGACAATGGAACTAAACCTGTTGTTCTGTTGATTTCAGGAAATGTTAACTCTTCGAAACCTGTGGGCATTAGGGTGCTCAGTGATCGTGTCCTATGAACACAACATAGTCAGCTGCCACAGCGACCTGTGGCCACACATTCCTTACTGGTGGGCCAACAAATGCAAAGCAGAGGCTCTCATCGAGGCGTTTGAACACAGAAAAAAGCACGGCAGGCCAGGTATTCTGGAGTCATGAATAAAACTGTTGACTTTTTAAATGATGCAGTATTTTACTACTGATTTGTGTTTTGTGCTTCAGTAGGTTTCTTTGTCACTGGAATCAATCTGACAGAGGACCTGAAATACATCTGCACACACCCCACTGAGTCCTTGAAGGACCTGGTGATGTCCACATATCCCATGCTGCTGAGCTGGGTTGAAGAGCAGAGTCCTGGTTCCAGAGCGGACTCGCTCAATATCATCGCTGGGGACTTTATCACAGAGAGCCAGTTTGTACCAACTGTTGTTGCGCTGAATGATAAACTGTTGAAATGGTCCACATGACCTTTTTTAAAAAAAACTATTTTTGCATTATTCTGCACACAAAAAAAGTGAAGCACAGCATGAAATACACGCGAGCTTGTTTTGTTAGAAGTGGCAAAAAAAACACTCAAATACTTGAATTATTCATCAGATATAAATGCACTGCAGTGAAATATGCACTTTAGTCTTAGAGCTGCTTGAAGACGAACATTTTGGTATTTTGATATGCACTTGTTTGCTTCCAAACAACTATTTATGCAATCTGCTGTAGAGGCGACTAATTTCATGTTATGGTGTACAAAGCAATAATGATACTTCTCATTTTCACAGAGGCGTTATTGATGAGCAAGCACAAGAAATGTGTTTAATAAGCACGTGTAAATGTAAGGTTAACCATGAGTTTTATAATTATGATGTGGGAAGAAGTAGCTCATCTGTATCACCTACAATACAGTATTTATTTGTATTTATTCTTAGTGAATGTAAAGTAAACATAAAATATATGCAATATGCATGGAACACTTGACTTGCATGTACTAAAACTTGACTGTTCTTTCTATGATCTACTGTGGCCAACAGGTACGGCCTATATGTGAAGTAACGCTTCACCTTCGTACCTGTGGAAATGAGCTTTTACAGTAAATGAGAATCTTCCAGCAAATAGACACACTTTCAATCTATGAACATCCAGATTTATAAATCCATCTTAAACGGTTTCCTTCAAAGATGACATCGCTGGAGTCGATCTCTGCTCCCTGTGGCATTTGTTTCATGTACACAAAAGAATTGTCTATGGTGCTTTCAGGCTGTAAAGGGCCATGTGATTAAAAATCTTTTGTGTTCCCTGTTGCCATGTGTTCTTCTTTAATGCTTTTCTATGCCATCACAATAGTTTGTACACCATTATCCATCTGAGACTCTGTTGCTCTGGGATCCTTTCAGTGCAAACATTTCCATGGTTGACAATGAGTCCATTATAGAAGACTTTAACTTGTATGAATGAAATAGTACTGCATATATCCGGAAAATAGCTTCTTCCCTCAGCCTGATAGAGCTGTTTACAATGCGGTAGTTTAGGGTCATGTACTTAACACTACAAAATTGAGTTTTAAGTGTAATTACATCAGATTCCTTAGTTTAAAAATAACAATTCAAAGTGATAATTAAAAAGGATCATTAAACATAATATAAATTGTGTTACTTTTGTGTTAAATTTATTTGACTTTGAACTTTAAACTTAAACAGGTTAATGTTTTATTAGTAGTGTCTTCCAGTCATTTTTATAACATATTTAATGTTGTTAAAGAGGTAAGATTTAAATTACAGTTGTAAATGTGTTTCGTCGTGTCGTATCCCGTGACTGGGAAGATGTAAAAAATGCACACCATTTATTCATTTAGTTGTTTCTTTCTTGAAAAACATAACTAAAACAACATAAATACAAAGCACTCGTTTCTTAGTGCTAGATTAAGAATGAGCAGTCCCTGCTACAGAAAATGACATAATCCCCATTCAAATAAACTGTACACTTTTATACCAGAACTTAACTTTTCCCAAACCCCTTGTTTGTAATTTATTTTGAATTTACCTGTATATTTGTATTTATCTATTTTCCTTCTAATTCTTTCCTTCCTTTTGCACATATAATTGTATTACTGGTTTTATATACCTCGCCGTTAGATTTCCTTCTTTTTTAACCTCTGAAGATGTGAATGTTTGGGGTAATGTCGAATGGTGAGATCTGTTCAGTGAGTTTGTACTGTGAGTTATGTACATATAAAGTTTTTATAAAAACAATAAAAACATCTGCTCCGGAGGAACAACTTCCGTCAACAGATAAGTACGGCCAATCACAGTCTGATACGTCATCATAGCCGATTTGGTTGTTTCGGTTAGCACGCAGCGAATGTGTTCTTAAGAAAGCTGAAAATTGTTCTAATATATAATAAAATGTTACTCATCATAGCCTATTGGTCGAAGGGTGAGATCTGTACAGTGAGTTTGCACTGAGTTATGTATATAAAGTCTTTATAAAAACAATAAAAACATCTGCTCCGGAGGAACAACTTCCGTCAACAGATAAGTACGGCCCATCACAGTCTTGCACGTCATCATAGCCTATTTGGTTGTTTCGGTTAGCACGCAGCGAACGTGTTCGCAAGAAAGCTGAAAATTGTTCTAATATATAATAAAATGTTACTCATGTTATTAATCTACTAATGATTCTTTATTGTGTATAGCTACGACAAATAGTAAATACAATATATGCGCCCGATTTAATTAATAAGAGAGACGAATAAATAGACAATAAATTATCTGGTAGGCATATATAATACTGAACCGCATAGAAGTTTAAAAGTGATTAACATTTCAAGAGTTGCACTTGTCAGAAAGAAGTGTAAAATAATACACCAGTTTTAAAAATAAATGCATAAATAAAAGACATAATTAATACAGATTCATAATGAACATAGTTACTGCAAATAATTAAAGAGCTCAATTAGAATGGCAAATGTTGATTACAAATCAACAAATATACTAAAATTGCCGTCCTCTTCCTTAGGTAAAAGCAGCAGCTGTGTGCTTCACCTGACTAATCTCAATCTAATCTCTCCGTTGCGCCAACACCGCAGAATAATCAGGAAATTAAATCTAATCTCTCCTCTTCCAAAGGAATGTGACGCACCTGACTCGGGTGTAGCACAACCTCGGCTACGACGGTGCTGACTGCGGACACAAGTTCAACCAAAAGACTGCATGATTCCGAAATTGTAAAGAAAATGACTCTTGGTAGAACAAAAGCAGAAGCTCTGACTAAAGATGTTGTTGCTCCCAAAGTTGTCAACATCTATCAATCACTATGAATTTTGCAACCCCCACCCACCCACACACACACACACACACACTCACACACACAGACACACGACTGCCCTTAAAGTGCCCCTTACTTCTTCATTTTCACATCATCAACCCAACCCTGTACTTCCTGTGTAGAAATACACGAGGAGAAATTTACTGTAGAACCACAATAACGCAAGTGGCCGCAGTGGCGTCGCGCCCGCAGAATAATCAGGAAATTCAAACTAATCTCTCCTCTTCCAAAGGAATGTGACGCATCGATGATCCTTATTAAAGTCTGTGGCCCCGGTCAGCGGACCAGACGAGGGTTTTTGGCGACTCTCCGGCAGGTCATGGATCTCAGCTCCGAGGACTGGATGGCATCTCTGCCCGAGGAGCTGTGGGACGTCCCCCTATCGAACCTCGCTATACCCGGTAAGGTTCTCTTCCATTTGGCCTTATATTCAGACAGTTATACTGATGACATTATATACAACCTTTTAAGTCTGAATGCACCCCCCCGGTCAGGGAGCCACGATGCCATGACTTATTGCCTGGACTGCTGCTGCTCCCCGCTGGTCCCGTCCGAACCAGACAACTTGCGGCTCCTGGATAGACTCTTCCCCTGCATCACCAGACCGTTCATAATTAAATGGGCTACAACACAGGTGTGTGTGTGTGTGTGTGTAAAGTAGAGCCGATCAGAAATATGGATCAAAAGTGGTGTGAGGAGCAAAACGAGGAAAAGTGCGTTTGTGTTTTTAACTTGTGTTCCTGCAACGCATCCAAAACACGCCGAGCTCTGGAAAACACAATCTATTATTACCATTGATACTGATTGATAGCTTTAAATGTTACGCTTGGGAAATCTATATTGATGCGGCACATTAAAATGTTTTATTTAAACTCAAAATGTAGTGAATGGCTTTCAGTTGTGCGCCTTTTGATGAAATAAATTAACATTTACCTAAACTGTGGGATTTAGATATTGACTTCAACAGGAGATTGATTTAGGAACTGAAATCAATCCACCCACCGCCACTCCTCAGACGTTCCACGGGCAGCTAGTTTATTTGTAGTTCTTTCATTTCGGCCTCAGTTTCAAGCTTGAGTCGGCTAATTTAATATTTCAACGATTGGAATAACATGTTTGAACAATTTACTCATTTCTAGTAATTATGAAACATATACAACTACCATATACGTAATTCCATATGGCTTCTACGAAAGTCTTGTGAACTTCTCTTCCTCGCAGTACAAAAGCATCGAGGAGCAGCTCTCGATGGGGATTCGGTATTTTGACTTCCGCATCGCACACAAACCCAACGACTCATCCAACGACCTGTACTTCAAGCACGCCATATACACGCACCTGACCGCCCAGGTGAGAGCCGTCGCTGACTTAAACTTTGCTCTCTTGTAGTCTGTTACTATAAAACGTCCCTCCTGTACAGGAAACGCTGCAGTCTGTTGCCAGCTGGCTGCACGCTCATCCAAAGGAGGTCGTTATCCTAGCTTGCAGCCATTTTGAGGGAATGACTTATGAGCTCCACCAAGCCTTCGTTTCCACCCTGAATAAGCTGTTTGACTCAAAGCTCTGCCCCTGGACGGTTAGTTTTCTCCTCATGCAGCTCATTCGTGACGCGAACGCTGCCTTACACAACCTATTCTGCCCCCCCGCCCCCCCCCCCCCCCCAGGAAACAGTCCTGACCTTGCGGAGTCTGTGGAAATCTGGGTATCAGGTCATCCTGTCTTATGACTATCATGGAAAAGCTTTGAATGAAGACGAGCTGTGGCCCGCCATTCCCTACTGGTGGGCCGACCAGCCCACAGCGAAGGGAGTGATCACTTACCTCGAGAGCAAAAAGAACCAGGGACGCCCAGGTGCGTTTCATTTACATTTTGCTGCACTTCCTTCCTGTAATTCGAGTGTGTTTTCAAGAAGCTACCGTGTTGTTTGCCGTCTTTCTCCCAAAAGGCGACTTCTTTGTCGCCGGCCTGAACCTGACGACCGATCGGTCGTACATTGTTGAGCACATATGCCAGTCCCTGCGGACGCTGACCTTCAGCAACTGGGAGAGTTTGCAGAAATGGCTGAAGGACCAGCAGCCAGGGTCGAGCCCCAAGAGCCTCAACATCATTGCGGGAGACTTTTTGGGTCCACTTCCTCTCTGTCCTCTGGTCATTGCACTGAACCAGAAACTGCTAAAGAAGAATTGCATTAGATGAAAGACGTCTCGCTGTAATTTACTCCTGCTGGAATCATTCTCAAAATAAATACTGCATACCTGATTATTTCCGATTGTATATTTTTGTCACTTTATTTCGGTCTCGTCTACATTAAATCTTTTAACGCGTTCCTTACTCACATGCACTTGTTTGTAGTGTGAGCGGATAGTTGGGCATCAGTCAAAAAGGATGAAGGTGACATTCAAGAAATATAACACTGAAAAAAATACAGGGCAGTTCTATTTCATGGGGGGGGGGGGGGGGGGGCATGAGGCTTGAAGAGATGAGCAAAGAACACGCCAGCCGACCCGTTCCTGTGTGGTCCAGTAATGTCTTGAGCGCTTCCTAACCCCCCCCCCCACCCCTTCCTCTAGCTACCTGTCGCTGAACCGTTTCTTAAAGCGTCCATAAGCAGCATTGCTGATGATGACATTGACCACAGCCGAGCCTTCGTCTGCTTCCACCTGCACATCCTGCACGGTGGCTTCCTTGTACAGCCAACTGCGGATGAAGATGCGTTTTTACTTTTTGATCATTAAAAACAGAAGCACGGTGAGCAAAAAGCCGATCTCACCTTAACTGAGGGCTGCCGAGGTCGACTTTGATGTCCAAACTGAGTCTTCCTGTCGCGTTCATGACCTTCTCTTCCACCGTATTCTGCAGCTCATCCAGGCCCCGTCCTTTCAGGGCAGAAATTGACAGTGCAGCAGGATCTGTGGGCTGATAGCTGAGGAAGGGGGGGGGGACAAATCACAATGTTTTCATTTTCTGAAGATTGAACCACATTTACGAAAATATATTACCCAGAAAAGAGACATTCATCCCATCAAATGTCCATCAATGACCTATTTTCACATTTGCAACCCCCTAAAAATGTGTGTGGAGAACAGGATTTGTGTCTTACTTGTCAATGAGGTCGATTTTATTGTGGACTTCAATCATGGAGCTCATCAGCCTGTCAGGAATTTGCAGCTTGGTGAGGACGTTCAGTACATTCACCTTCTGATTCACCGATTCCGGGTGACTGATGTCTCTGACGTGAACCAATAGATCCTGGGAGGTGCAAAAAAGGACAAATTGTAGCCACACCAAAAAAAAATAATCTTGCAACGTCCCGAGATCCAAACAGCCTTCAATTGATCCCAAACGCTCTTGACGTGAGCATCGGCTACTCACCGAGTGTTTAATATCTTCAAGCGTGGCGGAGAAGGAGTCGATGAGCTGGTGGGGCAGCTGGGAAAGAAAGCCAATGGTGTCCACGTACAGAATGCTCATGTGGTTGGGCAGCCGGCCGGCGTGGACAGTGACGTCAAGCGTGGCGAAAAGTTTGTCTCTGGGTTGGAGACCGCTGTCACCGGTCAGCTCTTTGATCAGAGTGGTTTTCCCTTGACGGACGACGGGTATTAAAGCAAAAGAAAGGTGGTCAACGCCGTCCAACTGAAGCTTGAATTTCACACCTCGCGGCTGGTCCCATCCGCTCACCACAGTTTGTATATCCTAACACGGACACGGTGGGGAACTCCTTGTATTTACGCTGAGAGCGGAGCAGGTTTCTCCTTTGTTGCACCTTCGCCAGCGCCGAGCGAATCTTCATCTCCCGCTCCTTTAACAGTCTCTGCTGGACCTCAAACAGGGTTTCACCTGTAAAGACCGATCACTAAGCTGAAGCTCCTCTCTGACGCTCAAACCAGGCAAAACACACCCTTCCTGCCCGTTTTTACCTGAACCTCCGATGTATCTGGCGCCTCCACCCTGCTGGTCCAAGTTCGCCATTTCATTTTTCAGACGAGATCTGCCACCATCGCATAAAGACAAGTGAGAGTCCCAGTCCAGCAGCAACAGAGGGTTCAAATACAGGGAAATCTATATTAGCTGTGGAGTATTTTGAGTGAGTAAAGTTACCTCAACAAGGGGATCTCTGCCAGAGAGATCTGAAGCTTGGCCTCTTTAGTCCTGGCATTGCAACGGAAGATGTGGAGGACCACCGTGTACCTGTCAAACACTTTAACCCCCCATGCTTCCTGCATCTCCCTCTGTGCGGATGAAAATTGTTAAAAGACAAAACATTTATTTTTTTTAACCAGCCAGAAAGCGATCAGATACGCTCACCTGAGACAAAGGAAACAGACGCTCAACGTTCACGAACACGGCAGTGATTCCTGTGGTTTCCCGTATCTTCTCTGCAGGGAAGACGAAACACGAAATGCATCGCATAAAGCTTTACTGGTCTAAGGTGCAAATTCACAGGCGGACACGAAGTCAATGCTACCTGTAAGAGACTGGAAGTTGCCTTTGCCAAATATCTTCTTCTTCTCCGGTGTCTTGGTGGAAAGGATGACCGTATCTACCACTCTCCAGTTATCCAACGTGTTAACGAGACCCACAGCCTCGGCCATCATCAGCTCGGCTGCGGAGAGAACGTTCAGGTGAGTGCGTTAGATCGGCCAGCATGAGCGACACACTCCTGTGCAATGTTCCCTCTAATTGTTCATGCGTCTGAGCAAACACACAAACTCCCTGAGCAGTCCCTCGGACGACACCATAATAATACATTTTATTTTAAACGCACTTTACATTTGAAAGCAAATCTAAAAGTGCACAATAGTATAAAAATAAATAACATAAAAACAAGAGATAAAAATCAACAAATAAAACAGATAAAATGAACAAGGAAAGGATGTGTGTTCTGTGGTCCAGCGAGAGTCCTGGAACTCCGTTTACAATGGCGTCTATTAGCTGCGTAAAAACATGTGAATCTCATCATTAGCCGGAGCAGCCAGTCACCGGACACTCACTGACTCAGTGGGAAATAGCACGAAATGAATGTTTATGTTATTTTCAATTTAGGTTGGATTTTGTTTTTGTGCGCAACGAAGATTTTCGCTGCGCGAAGACCGTATCAGCCGTGCGTAATTACGCACGAGCGCACCTCAGTGGGAGCATCGCTGCTGCGCCTTTGTTACCCGTGGTGAGGCGCTGTTTCCTGCGTCCCCACTTAACGTCGGGGTGGACGATGAACACCCTGTGCTGGCCCTCTCCGGCTCCCGTAGGGACTTGCTGCTGGAACAGCTCGTCCACCTCGCCGTCGTCCTCTTCCTCCTCCGCGGTTGGTTTTCCGTCGCGATTGACTCCGAAGTCATCCTCAGAGCGGCCCGGGCTCCGAGCAGAGAGCGCAAAGGCCCGAAGCTGGAGGGGAGCCGCTGAGCGGCGGCCCGTGTGATGATGATGATGATGATGATGATGGGGTCCGCAGGTCGTTGGGGGTATTCTCGGACACTTCTGCGCCCAGTGTCGCTGGAGGAATGACCGCCACGAATGGATCCTCCTCAGTGTTGTCATGTTGCTCTCCTGCCGATGGATCGATACCACAGATGTCTACTTTAGGCTTACTGGGAGTCCGAACGTGGCGCTACGGAAGCCATGTTTGTCTTCTTTGACTTTAAAACAACGCGGAGCGCGAGTACAATCACGGATGCTGCACTTTGATTTCAACACGTAATAATCACCGCCTAAAGTTAAAACTAGAGTCAATTGTTTACGCTAAAAAGTAAGCATGCTTGCTCTTGTGATCTGGTTGGATGCAGTGTGGGATATTTGTTCCGGAATTTTATCTGCCAGGCGGTGTTTCCTCACGTTACGTATATTGTACGCCACACATTGACCTACCTAATAAACATTTTGAGAACTTTAAATTGTTATAAGAAACGTACATATAACATTTATTAATATTCATCTGTCTTGTAAATCCTCTCGAAATTAACATTATGTGCAAACTTGAAGGAAGCGGAGCCTCCAAGACAATTCGCTGAGAATTAAAGTCATAATGCGAGTACTTTATATACGTCATTTCCTGTGTCATCATTTCCTATAAATGTTCCTGAAAAAATAGGTAAACAAACTTAAAAACACGTAGAATGTAGCGTTATCTCATTTACAATTTAGTACAACATAAAATGTATATTTTGATTCTCCATCATCTCACACGTTTATTCTGTTTATTCTGTTCTCACATTTAAAAATATATTTTATTCATTCTGTCATTTAAAAATATATTTTAATTTTGATTTTATTTTCAAAGGTAATATTCTTGTTATATTATGGTTGAACGTGTTTTTTTGTTTTACTTAAAACTAACTCCTCTGCATGTCTATGAAGAGTATGTGGAGTATTAGTAAATGTATTCTCTAAGGGAAGGATGCCAATTAGGAAGCGTTCTTTGGATGTATTTGTTTTAAATAAAAAAAGCTCAAATGAAATAAAGGACGGTCTAGATTTATTTGAACATGACTTTTCTCTGTGAGTACATTTCTCTCAAAAATAAGTGCTTTCCAGATTTTCTAAACTTCTTTTTCTGAATTCAAAAGTTCAAACAAGCTTCTTAAAAGACGTGTGTTCACGAAAATGTCTCGATGAGAGAAATAAATCTGATTACTTTTATTTTAGTGGTCATACAACTGACAATGTTTTTGAAAGCATATCATTTCCAAACAGTAAAATATTGTAAAGAAGGTTTCTGGATAAGTATGTCACTATGCAATGATTTGTATACCTATTGGTGATTGTTCTTAAAATAGAAAATCTACAGGGCACTTGTTTAAATGATCTTATTTAATTATATTTGGCGTGTGTGTGTGTGTCGTTCGCTGCTTTCCTCACAGTGAGGGCGTGTGTCACCTGAAAGAAGTCCGACAGGTTGGGCCAATTCTGGTGTTAATATGGCTCCCGACAGGATCGAGTGTCCGCTCAATGAAAGAGGGTAGTTTATTAGCGCAATGTGTTGAACGTTTTCGGCAGTATTTTTGTACAATCAGACCAAAGCTCAAAAGAGACGAGGGTAACACAATAGGGATGGCTCAACAAGCCGAGACTTGACTGACAAGGAAATGTCTCGGAGGTGTTAAAGGAACGGGTAGAAGACGGAGAGCGTCGGTGATGCTTTTCTCTTTGGATTTAAAGTGGATCGTTTTGGAGCGTCTTTTCGTCTCCCGTGCGCAAAAGCGCCCTCCCAGAGCAATGCCGTCGGCGCTGTGGCGCGCAGGACTGCTGCTCTGTTTACTCAGTTCCTGCTCCTGCTTAGGTGAGATCATTCCGTCAGGTCCCGCGCATTAAATCACAAAGACCTGCCTGATTATTAACATGTGCTCTTTTACATCTCTGCAGAACGGTGCGTCCTTGGTATAGTCGGACGGCCGGTGTCGCTGCCCTGTTTGTCCCTTAGATTAGAAACTTTGATCAATTTCTCCATTGAGTGGAGGAGAGATGAGGAGGTGGTGCTGAGGTCTGTGTTTGAGGAGCGCAAACCCGTGGAGGAGCTGAGCGCCAACAGTGCCAACATCCCAGATGACGCTGCTCAGACGGGAAACTTCTCACTGGAGCTGCCCACCGTCGATCCCAAAGAGCACAACAAGATTTACAGCCTGATCATTATTTCAGAGGAGAACCCAAATGATGTGTTGTGCACCGTGTGCCTTCAGATAGCAGGTCAGTGCCAGACGGGAAGTCGATCTCAGCAGATGCCGGAAAGGCATTCATTTGCGTCTTCGTTGGCCGTTTGCAGCCAGTTTCAGCACCCCGATGCTGCTGCAGAGGGAAGACGCAGAAGAGGGAGGCGAGCTGACCTTCCTCTGCCGCTCTCGTGGGGGATTTCCAGAACCATCCATCCATTGGTTCATCAACAACACCGAGGAGCCCCCCGAGGGCTCGGTGCGGACCGTGACGGCACCCCTGCCAGACTCCCATCTGTTCAACGTTACGAGCCACCTGACGACGAACATCTCCCGAGGCTCCAGCGTGTCCTGCAGCATAGAAAACCAGCTCATCAACGAAACCTTGACATCCGTAATCCGTGAGTAATGGATGAGACACGAGGCGTCGGCGACTCCAGTGGGTCCCTCTTGGTTCGTTGATGTCTGGTTCTTATTGGTGCCCCAGTTGGAGTGGAAGACAGCCACGTTGTGATCCGAGCATCACAGGCCATGTGGATCTTCAGCACGGCTCTCTGCGCGGTGGTTGGGGTCTTGGTGATAGTCGGGGTCGGCTACCAGATTTTCCTGGACAGGCTAAGTAAGAGGAAGAAGCGCGACTATGAACAATCTATAAGAGGTAGGCATCTCGAATGAGACATTGATTGATCCAGACGTCGTTTGCGTCAAAATAATTCACAGAATTCATCATTTGAATCTATTTGTTGTAGATTTAGCTGAAAAAATATACACACATCTCATATAATCATTAAAATATATATCAATACATATACATTATAAAGAAATAAACAAGAATGGCACTCACAGGGAATGCATACCTCCATAAAGGCCTGAGTTACAGATGCAGCAGAGCATTAGGTTTTATTGCTCCAGGTTTCTATGTCAATACCCCCTAAATATTCCTGATTTTGTTTCTAATTATTCCCTGAGAAATTACAGATTATGTAGAAAAACATTGCGATGATGAGGTCAATCATGCATTAGATCAGGTAGAGTCACAATATGTAAAATACCTGTGTGTGAATCCCAACCTCTGTTGCTTGTGACTCTGATGGTGAAGGTCATGTGACACCTTAGAGCGCTGCGAGCAGCAGTCGTGATGAGGTGAACATTTCTTCAGAAAAATCTAAGAATATGTCTTGCAGGCAGCAAACGACTGGCTGAGTCTATGATTTCTACTCCTTAAAGCTTTCAGACGCTAATGGATATTATTTTTTGCCTGTGCTGAAAGTATTATGTTGACTGAGGACAATCTGAGTGAAATCGAAAGTTTTCTTGACATTTGATGTGGTGCCGCACTGAAAGACATTTTTCAGCACAGAATTGTTCCCAACAGGGTGTGACAGTCTAGGACTGGTTGATCCTGAACAGCCACTGTCCCCAACAGATCAGGATCAGCCAGCCAATCAGAGCAGTGCTCCTGAATAATTCTAATAAATTATTCTATTCAGTGTGGGAATTTAAGAACATCTGGTGAAAAAAAAAACTTAAATAAGTAAAGGTTTTCTAATATCAACGTGTGTAATATTTCACTGAGAACTCATGGTTTTGTGCTTTCAAATGCTCATCAGGAAACAAAAGAAGAAGTCCGTACCGGGAGACTGAGGTGACTGAGGAGACGGCAGTGATGAAGTCGGACCCAAAGGAGACCGGTGTTTAAAAGTGGACTAATTATGACGTTATTGACCCAAGACTACTAATACACTTCATATTCTTCTGTTTCCACAGCAATGACTTGTTTTAAGAATCTTACCTCTAATAAAAGATTTCTTTAAAATCACTCATGGAGCTCTTTTAGTTCTATTTTTTTTTATTTCCCCATCATGGCAGAGAACATGTCGGCGAAAACATGGGTAGAAATCAATAAAACAATAAAATAAAATGTACCAAAAATCTCAAACTGCATCCTGAAGTAGTAAGCAGCTTCGTAGTTTCTTAAACTTTCTGACATCATTGAATCATCTTTCCAAAATTAAGTCAACATGGTGTCAGCTGCTGAGTTCCTGCCGGCACCTTCCTCTCCTGGTCACAGAAATCATTTCAGTCCTTCCTGTGGAGACGTCACAGTGTAGACGTCATGGCGACGCTGAGCCGTGATCGGGATCTGCTGCCGGATCTCGGCTAAATACTGCAGGTCTGGGATCAGACACAGATCGGATTAGTGCCGACTATCGATACCGTCTGCAGATACAAGCAGAGCGCCTCTTCACTCACCGATGTCAGCATAAATCACAGTCTCCCCTGGTCCGGCTTTTGAGACAACTTCCCCCCTGAAACCACAGATTCCTACAACATTTAAAACCTAGAAACATCCAGACAGGAGATGCGTTTGATCATGAGCTGAAGAAAAGGCTTTTAATGTGACACCAGTATCTTATTTTAAGATATTACCAATAAACCCTATGATCATTTATTAACACAGCCTGTTTGATGGGCCATCTTCGTAGCTTACAGACTTTCGCCATCACAGTCAAACTGGTCAGACGACGCAGCGTGTTCTTACTGTACCATGGGTTAACCACGGTGCTGTGACCCCAGGCAACATATGAAGCCGTCTCATCCCTGGCAGGAGATGCTGTGGCCACATACAACTGGTTATCCAGCGCCCTGCAAAGGATACAGTGAAATTTGAGATATTTATTGTATAAATATAAAGAGGAGAACACATATCATATCTACTACGTAATCATTTCTCTGAAGTAAAGTGTAGTTTATTGTTTGTTTCAAGTAGAATAAAAATAAAATAAATAATACCTTTTCATGTACAAGAAACCATATTTCGGCATAAAAAAAACAACCAATAAATATGTCCAAAACAAAACACCAAATGTCATGTACACAAAAAAGAGCAAAAAAGTCATTATATAGTGCTTGAAAAGGAGTGGGAAGAAGATAATTTATTAAATCCCACCTCCATTATACAACTACAATTTCAAATCTGTTGGACTTCTCATAATGGAAAAAACTCCAAAACAAACAAAACAATTAAGGAACATTTATATATAGCACAGATTACTAAATAATTAATAAGAAATGTTTCATATATACACAATACAATATATTTCAATAATTATATACCAACAATGGTAAGAAGGAGCCATTTATATAATGGGCCAGGATTAACATTAAGCCCCGCCCTCTCTGGCCTGAGACAAGACCATGCATTTATAAATTAATTTAAAATTTTGAATATTTTGGCATTGCTTATGATCAACATTCAAACTATTCCACAATTTCACCCCACATACAGTCAGACAAAAACTCCTCCTGATTTTGCCCCACCTGCCCCTCTGAAGTAGTTCCCAGTGGGCTGGACCAGTGGTCATGTTGAAGGCTCCCGGGTAGACCAGCAGCTGACAACCTGCGTGCAAAAAGAACAGCCTGACCAACAGTCATCCGTGATAACAAAAACAGCTGATGCCCACCGAGCAGTCCGATTCGCTTACCTTTCTTACTGTAGAGCTGAGCCAGCTCTGCAAACCTCATATCATAACAGATCCCCACACCCACTTTACAGAATGCTGTTAGTGCAAAGAAGACGTGTCAAAATGAGGCTCGTCCAACGGCGGCCAACAAGACAGGAAGTCAGGAGACGTCACCTACGTGTCTCAAACACAGACAAACTGTTGCCTGCGCTCAGCACCTCAGACTCCTGGAAGCGGATTTTCCCGGGAACGTCAATGTCAAAGAGGTGAATCTGTGAAAGATGGAGAGAAGCACCTTGTTGAGCTAAAAGGTCGTTCAGAGGTTAAACAGGGGCTTTAGTGACAGACAGACAGACACACCTTCCTGTGTTTCAGCAGCAGCTGTCCATCAGGCCCAAACACTGTGCATGTGTTGTACAGCTTCCCTCCATCTTCTTCAGGGACAGATCCTGGGAAATGACACATATGACAAAAGCTTTTATTTCATTTCACGCTTCAATTTTAGAGTTATTTCCAAGTTCTTTTTTTTTTTTTTTTTTTACACATCATCTTTACTGAGTGAAATTAGCCCCAGATGCTCCTCACTTAGCACCAGGCTAATGTAACCAGTAATCATTAGATAACCTCCATGCGCTACTCCAAACTGAGGAAGAGCGCTGAATTAAAAGTATTGGCATAGTTTTATAAGCTTAATCTGTTACACATCAATCATCAGAGAAGAATAGAAAGCCTTTATTGTCATAGTTTTATAAGCTTAATCTGTTACACATCAATCATCAGAGAAGAATAGAAAGCCTTTATTGTCATTGCGTAGTGGATATACAACGAGATCAGGATTTGACATTAATGCGAAAGCCCGAGTCTGTGGAATGTCTTTGTTCCTCTAACAGACATGGTGGAATGATGGAGGTATTTTGAACCTCTTCTATCGCAGATTGTATCCTCATGTATGCGATGAAACGGGTTTAAAATTATTCTGCGATGAAGGAACAAAAAGACGATATAACTTTTTTTTGTCAAACTCAATTTTGACTTTACACACAAACACAGAACTGTGTGACACTTTTATATTTAATAGCAGGGAAAGCGTGTAATTATCAGACTAATTATACTTCTGCTAATATATTTAAAGCTGTGGTACCTATGGATCTAATTCATATTTCATGTAGATTAACTGAGATCACTTATTACTGATAGCCCCGCCTACTTTGCTGGACATGTAGATAAGAAAAGAAGAAGCAGAAATGGCCTGTGCCGTGTTCATTCTTGTTATTACCCGTTGACTTATGAACGTGTTAAACATGCTGCACTATTTTTTTGTAGAATGTTTGACTTTTAGGAGCTTCAGTTTGGTCCTGTAAACTGTTGGAAGTTATCTTACAATGAAATGGTCACAAAGCTGCAGCATTTGGACTTTTTTTTTTCTTTTTGCACTGCAAGAAAGAAAACGTAAAACTCAAGACACCTTATTGGTGGTTTAGCTTGTCCTGTAGATAGTTGTTTTATTAACGACCTGGTAATTTCCTTTTATTTGTTAAAACAAAATATTGCTGTGCACTTTATTTTTGGTGAGAGGCTTAAAACAGTGTAACCTGTTGCACAAGTTTTGTTTGTGTTCAATGAAATAAGATTGGAACATTGACGGTGAATGCTGACAGGTATTTAATAAAAAAGAAAATCGGTATCGGCAGGTCAGGACTTTTTAAAAATTGGTGATCAGCCAGAAAATTGCAACCAGTGCACCCCTAGAAAATACATAGATCCAAGCGTTCCTATGGAGACAGATTGTCACGATGCGTCTGTATGTGACCCCACCAGGCCTCCTCACCTCCCACGAGGTAAACCCGGTTTTCCTTGGCTGCCTCTGCCAGCAGCTGAGTGGATTCTCCTGGGATGCTCTCGGCATACTCACGGAAGAAGCTGGTTCCATATGGAGAATTGAAGCACTCCTGTATTGACGGCGAGTTAGAGAGTTCACTTACTCACCATCACTATTATTAATGTCATCGGCGTTGTTATTACTTAAACAACAACGTGCACAGAGACAGAGTTACACTCACACCCTCTTCCTGCAGCTGCACAGATCAATACCACACACGTCATCTATGTCAACTTAAAAAAACAACAACGATAAATCTCCGCCATGCTCCCTCTGTGCTCCGACCCCCGGCCTTCACCAGACCCTCACCGGCAGCAGCACCACCTCGCTGCCTTGCCCCGCAGCGTCCCTCACCAGACCGCGGGCTCTGGTCAGATTGTCCGCCTTGACGCCGGACACATGCATCTGGATCACGGCCAGGCGGAATTCTGAGAGAACAGAAGAATTAAGTTCAACGCGTTCAACTTTACGCATGAATAATAACCCCAAGTGATGGACGCATTCCGCTGCGTTAATTAGTCAGAATTAACGGTGCACTTACTGGACATCGCTTTTGCTAAAGTTGACATGTGTGTGTGCAGAAACGTCTTGTTTGGTTTCACAGTCCAGAGGAAGTCAACAACCTGCAGCCGAACTCCAGGGGGCGGGGAATTGTTTTTTTTTTTTTCAAAATAAGACTCTTCATTTCGTCCGCAGCCTTGGCTTCTTGACCCCGGGGAAGGAAGTACGAACAAACATATTTAACGTCTTTACATTGAATTTGAGTCCTTTCTCTGCTGTAAGTTACTCTGCGACTCTTCTGTAACGCTTGTGTGTAAACTTTAGAACTTTTATTGTGAAGTTTACAGACGGCTTTGTCGTGACGTCATCAGGGAGCCGTGTGTTGATAAAATATTGACGTAGTAAGAGGAAACGGTAATTAATTTAATTGCGTAATAATTAGAAAACTTCTGGAAATCGTTTTAGTACGACCGATGCTAATTCAACATCATAAATATGAAATGCACCTGCAGCACCGATACTAGTAGTAGTAGCAGGAAGGTGTAATATATATTCATATACTAGTCTACATGCATACCATACTCTTATCTAGTACATATAATTGTGGTAGCACTATTAGTAATTTGAGTTTTCTGTAAATGATTTATTCACTAAAAAAAACAAGTCTCTGCTGCCAAGCTGGCCTGAACCAAAGACTGCAGGCTGCATTGTCAGAATGATTTTGTAGGTTTAACATTTACATGGATAGTCAACAGTTTCAACATTAGTGCGAGAAAAAAAATGATTGCATCCGTTTCAAGTGAGGAAGAAGGAAGGAGGAACGCGTGCACTCTGAAAGTTTTACTGTACTTGGAACTTGTCAAGGAAGCAAATACCATTCCTCTAATTTAGACACATCAAATAACATGAATGAATAACTATTAACAGCTGAGGTTAAATATTCTCCATTTATTAAAAACAGGAACGCTTAGAAAATAATAGCAGTACAATAAAGGTGCAAATTACACTCAAGACATTGCAATTTGACTGGTGGTGACATCCTTAGCCAGCGGTATTACAGAGCAACGTAATAAGACTGGGAGTGATGTTCCCGTCAATACTGAAGATCACAAGTCCGAATTCTTTGATTCAAGTTTTGGTTTCCATTATGCTTAAATTGGAACTCTCTCCTCGTTTCATTTTAAAAGACGAATGAAATGAAACCCTCTCTGGACATAAGTTCCATCTGGAGCCGTCAGGAAGAAGCTGCATCACCGTAGACGCGTTTTGAGCCGAGGCCGCCGACGCAGCTGGACTTTACCACAAACCAATAAATGAGAACAAAGCGATGAAAGACCAAATCAGAGTTGGAGATTAGAGGAGAAGCAGCAAGATATGCGAGGGGTTGCCGGTATCATTCATCACAGGCATAAGGCCGAAGGCAACGGCAGCAAAGAGCTCAAACCTATTTCACTTCCACCAACACAATGGAGAACAGACCAAATCCCAAATATTAATGACTTCCCACATTTTCTTTACATTCCCATGCCTTAAAGTGCAAAGGATAGTCCCCGCTACAATCCTTTCTTCCTAAATATATGTAGAAATTAGCAGCATTCCAGATGCTAAAAATAAATAGTTTTAAATTAGGATAATTGCAGAAAATAATTCTAAGTTGGATGGAAATTTACTGAGCTGCTCAGGCTCATAAGAACTAGGATAACCCAACCTCGTTGAATAGAAAGGAACGGGAATGTTTTACTGCATATTCTCTCTATCAGGGTTTGCTTCAAAGTCTGTGCTGAGAGAGCAGCTTACACAATATATATACGTACATATTTATAAATGTCCTTAATGCCTGGTGGACAATAACAACGATCAGGTACAGTTGTGTTGGTCTTGTCTCATGTGCTAGCACTGATTTGTGCCGTTTGTTTTTGGTGGTTGTAATATTTAAGATGTCTGGCTTATCCTCACTTCATGACCAAAACTAGGGTTAAAGCAGTTTAAAGCAGGATCTGTTTGTTGTTGTTTGTAAACACACCTGTAAACAAGAACCGCTGATTGTTTAAACTAAGCAATAATCCTTCCCTACGATCATTAACGGCCAGAAACGCCCTTAAATACGGCAAGAGAAAAGAAAATTCTATCAAAAGGGGCGGATCTCTGCAGTGAAACCACAACACGGTCGTACTGGGTCAGTAATGATGATACTTTTTGGTCAAAATGTTGAATCATTTTCAAGAAAGTCTACTCTAAAAAGTAAATTAAGAGGGTCGACATAGCTGCATACGGATCAGCACAAAACACACGGGTCAAAAACGAGAAACAGGACAAGCTGATCGAGGCAGCGACTGAGCGGGCCAATCAGAACGCCCCGTTAAGGCCAGAGGAAAGCTGCTAAAGGAGAACTGCACAGCAATGAAATCACGCTTTATCAATAATCAACAGAAACACAGTATAACGAATATTACTTAAATTAGAATAAGAGAATAGTTGAGGACTGCAGAGCACCTAAATGTTTCATCACACAGCCAGTCCCACAGGCCTGTCGTCCAGCAGCGTGTCCCCCCACGTCCCGGACAAAGACAACACAGGGCTTCACAGTACGCTGCATTGGGTCTGGCCAGGAGGGACAGCGGGAGAACTTTCCCTCCCGTCAGACAGTTTGTGTCTCGGCTGGCCGTCACATCCCCGTCGTCCTCCTTTACGAGCTCTCCAGAGCGTCGAGGACTTTCATGATCTGCTGCTTAATGACCTTAGTGGCATCGCCTGCATCGGGTATCAAATATCTGAGATGGGAGGGAAAAAAGAGGACACGACTCATGACTACGAACAAACGGGTCACAACTAATTGTTTTTCTTTATACAAAAAAAAAAAAAAAAAAATGAGTTTAAGTTGTTCACACCAGCCAAGTTCCAGTGCCTGCACAGACTCGAATGATTAATGTTGTGACTGAAGTCCTGGGTTTATGAAAAAAGTACAGCAATACCTCGACATACAAGTATAATTCTCCTAATTAGATCTACACCGTCCACATGGTGATCTGGATCATCACCAAAAGGTTCTAAATTGTTCTTGGTATCTTGAACTGTGTAACCTGGTCCAACTCATTAATGAGGAAGGTTTTGTGATCAGCGGGAATTTAAATGTGAAATCTGCACCTCTCCACTGCCGATATCTCCACTCCAGCTGAGTTGTTGCTGCCGAACTTGAAGGTGATCAGCTCCGGGTGCTTTTTTTTGGACGTGATCTTCACCACGGAGCTCAGCGCCTGCCTGGACTGGATGTAGGCGAAGCCTCTCCTCGAGGCGATCTCCCGCAGACAGTACATGTGTGTCGCTGTGATCAACAAGTGGCTGATAAAAACAACAGATTAACAAAGTCTGTCATGGAGTCAGAAATTAATAGCATGCTTCATGTTCACTCATGTTTGGGAAGAGAAAAAAAAAAAGACTAATCATGTTAAAACTCCTGATTATTGATTTCCTCCCTTGATGTCTCACCTGGGGAACATGTGTCCAGTTTCTTTCACCTCATTACATGGAATGTGATGCTTCACATCTGGCTTGTGTATCCAAGTCTGAACGTTGACAACCTCCTTTCTGTCCTCGTCCGACATGGAGGAGCTGTCAATCTCATCTAAGGCGGCAGCAGTTTACGAGATATCTATTTATTTACTCGCCTTACTTAAACTAATACGCCTTCATTTCCATTGCAGCGATATTCAATGGGAATTTTTTTTTTTTTTACCAGTATCGTACTCTTCTTCATCAGCGATACTGAAAACAGGCTTCACCCCACGGTAAGGTTTGCCAACCCGGTCGCTGCTGCTCACGTGCCTGAAGAGTGAAAGCAACATCATAAAGGCCCGTGATAAAAAGTCACATTAAATACATGGAACACAAAGATGTGGCGTGACAAAGTCCAGGCTGCAGAAAGACACTCAGATATAAAGATAGGGGTTAATGAGGACCTACAGATTAGTTTATATATGACATTCAGGGCTATGTGCTGCAAGTCAGATCAAAACACTGGCTCGTCTTTCTTCATAGCCCGGTTTGCCATTTTAAAGAACAATGAAATGGAAAAACAGGTTGATAAGAGCATCTCTAACAGGTTCTAGTAAAACTCCTCATGTTTTCAGACTGGAGAAGGGATTGAGCCAGGCTACTAGTTCAAACCGGTTTGATTTAAAGCAGCACCATCATTCAAATAACTTTCCTTCTAAGTTTTAATGGGGGGGAAAAAAAAAGACTTCAGCCTCGTGTAAGTTGAGAAAAGATGGCAGCAGCGAGGCTTCACTTGATCCGCCGTCCTGAGAGGTAGCGCTAACTTGCTGCTTGCAAACCTGACAAGTAGCGGGTTCAACCTTCATGAAATCAAAGCGGGTCATACATCAAACCAGACAAAGCCACTCTAGCCATCTCTACAACAAGCCGTAAAGATGACTCGGGGCTTCTTGGCAGGCCACAGCAGCTTCAGCGGCGTGAACCAAACAGCGGTGGTGAGGGTTGTTAGTGAAAAAGCATGGGCATCTCTGAAACAGCCTGGCCATTCTGTATGGGCAACGTGTGAGTGGGGTGTGGGCAGAGATGCTGTTGCTACGCATGCATTAATGTGACACAGACATAGCTCCCTAGAACCCAGCGGACCGGTACTGGTCTACAGCCAGTGGACATGCTGGTGACAAAACAGCCGAACGCCAGTTCACTCTTACCGATCTGGAGCCCCCTTCTCTGGCCAGGGCAGATTGAAAGATATTCTAGTAAGAAATAGGGCACAAGGAAGGGTGAACTGGAAATACAATAAACTGCATGACGTTACGGCGCTTGGCGTGAGCGTTGCTGTTCCCGTCATGTTTGACAGGCTACATCAGAATCAAGACTCAAGAGAATGAATTCGACCTCACCGTTCCACAGGAGTGGAGGAATTCTCGATGAAGCTGATCATCTTCTCCTTCACGTTTACCGACTTGGACTTGAGAGCAAATGTCATTTTGTTGACCAGGGACTTGACACCTTTGCCGTCTGCAGCGCCACTTAGCGACTCACCCTGTATCAGAAGGAACGGTGACGCTCGCAAGAAAAATAACGAGCCGGCAAAATCAACGCCGAGTGAAGATCTGCCGCTTGCTCCTAAATGCTTCGGGCGTCTTACATCGGCAGAGCTGAGGCTGCTGTGAGATCCCGACGTGCTGACGATCCAGTGGATGTAAGACGAGTCGAGACCCTCAACGTTCATGTCGACGAGATGCTGCTGCAGAGCTGGAATCACACAAATCTGAGATTTATACACAAACTGCATGACCAGAGATGTGTGTTATTACATAGGAATCAGAAGATAAACCATGTATATTATGTTCTTCCACTTACCCATGAAACCTCCTTTAGCGATGCTGACATATTCCTTGTTTTTCTGAGGCAAGAAAGAATAAATAAGCGAAGACGTTAGCAAAGAAACCTGTAAACACACTGAATGAGATGTTTTGTGTTCCATCCATCAACCTTCATGCCCCTCACCTGCAGGAAATGTGCCAGCACCATGTTCATGTACATGTCCTCCTCCTCCCTTCCGCTGCCCATGAAGCACAGGTGCTCCCCGCTGGCGATGGATCCGGACTCCAGGGACTGCTTCTGAGCCTCCAGGAGGGACTTCACCGAGAGGGCAAACTCAGACGGGTTCTGCAGCATCTGAAGGAATAAAGGAAACACACTTATTGCTCTGCATATATTGGTATTCTCTGAGCAACAATGCTGCCCTCACCAGGTCAGAGTCCAGATGGAAAGCAGTAGAGAGGTGGCCAGAGTTGTACTGCTCCGCAGGCCGACAATCCACCACGAAGAAACGGACCCCATCCTTAAAAAAACAGTCATCGCATCAACCTTTTGCTTTAATTCCACGTGTGACTGCCTCACAAATAGCGAACACATCATTCTGCAGATGAGGCTAATGGGAACATCAATGACCTGCTGCAGCTGGTTGGCCTGCAGGATCTCAGGGACAGACACCGGGAGGCAGAGTGCCTGGCTCAGGTCCGTGTCCTCCTCTTTCAGCGCCACCAGGCTGCTTCCAAACAGATTTTGGTTCATCTACGAGTGGAAAATAAGAACCCCACCCACACGTTAACGGCTCGATTCTCCTCAGCACACTCGCTCAAGCAGTTTACCTGCTCATCTCGCCTTACCTTTCGCAGTGACAAAGGGGTCTTGCTCTGGTAATATTGAGCCAGAGAAAACAAATCTTCAATGTCCTCTGTCTCCAAGAGAGAAGGCGATGCTTCCAACATTTCTATTACAAAGAAAGCCTTTCAAGTCCAGCGTTTGAGATATCATCACACAATCCCAAAATGAAACAACAGCCAGCTAAACTCACTGATGATTTCCTCTTTGCTGGCTGCTTCTTGTGCAAGGATACTCTCTCTAAGGGCAAACCAGGAGAAAGAATTCAAGTTTACATTGAATGTTTTTCCAGCACGATGCTGTGTGACTGTACAGCCTCCTACTTGGCATTGACGAGGATGATGAGCATGAGGAAAAAGATGAGGAAGGGGTCAGCCTGTGGGAGGTAGAAGTCCCACAGGGCCTGGGTAACTTCAGGAAGGCAGTGGCTGGAAAACAGACTGCCCATCTTGGAGGAAAGACACAAACGTTTATAATTCACCGAACAAAAATGCTTCGGAATAACTTAAAAGCTGCGACTGTAGAAAAACAAATACACACCCAGTTGATGGCATAGGAGTCCGGGGTGATCTTTCTGGTGTCCAAGAAGGAGCAGAGCTCTGGCTCGTGGTACTGCAGCAGCAGTCTGAACAGGTGGAACGGCCGACCGTTTGTCACACAGTCCCTGAAATATGATAGCGGTTACTACTCAGAGTCGGTTTCCTGACTTTGTCAGCAGAATGTGAAACATGACTCAAATGTTGCTCAGACCTGGGGATGTATTTGTTCATGAAAGTGTAGAAGCAGTTGTAGAGGTCGCTGCGGGGCAGCTTCAGCCCCAGCAGCGGCCTCAGCAGGTGAGGCCAGCCCAGGTCCGGAGTGAAGGAAATATTCCGGGACTTGCAGTAGAATGTGATGACTGCCTCAACATCGGATAACACATTACTCTTCTCTTCCTCCGACACCCCCAGCTGGTCTGAAGATGGACACCAAAGCAGGAAGTGTTTGTTGTGGTTTTTAATAGAAGAGCCACTTTGGAATTTTTGAATTCTCATTTGGCATTCCAAAAAAACAAAAACAAAGAAAGCCAATGTGTGATAAACCTGAACTAAATAATACACGAAGGACCTCTGGATGCGTCATGCTCACAAGATGTTTATTTTAAGCTCCATGAAAAACACAAAACACTGTTCTCTCCTGCTGCTTCCGTGTGTGTGTGTGTGTGTGTGTGTTCAATTAAACTATTCCTAGTTCAGAAAATGTGTTGTGCTTTTAGCAGCTAATGTTATGAGCTTGTAGCTGCCTGGCCAGCTTTGCTTCATTTATGACTACTACAGTAGTACTACAGTACTTTCTGCTTGTCCCGTCAGGGGTCGCCACAGCAACCCGCCGTTCTCCACTTCACCCTGCCCTTTGCCTGATGACTGGTGATTTTAATTTTGAGGGGCATTCCGATGCTGGACCTGCACAAAGAGCTTGTGGCTATATTCACGCCGTCTATACTCAAGAATCCAGGACTGTGTCAAAGACCTTACTCACCAATCAGCTGTTGACTGCGGTTGTGAATGAGGGTTTGTTCTGGTAAATCGAGGACGCCGTCCCACGGAGACAGGCTGTCTCCTTTACCAGAGACATTTAGGGCAATCTGCCAGCAAAAAGACAAGGTTCAACTGGGAGCCATGCAGCCACTGATAAGAGAACACTCTTAACCTGTATTAACTGTGTTGTTAATTGTGTTTTATATAGTATAAAAAGCAACAAACCCAGAAAGAAAATGCGTTGCTAATTACTTCAGTTTAAAATGTTCCAATAGTTAGTATTTCTGCTTTCAATGGTTGAAGCCCTTCCTGCCACAACATGGAACCCCCACATCCAAGTCCAAGATTTAGCCATCACCCATCTATCCACCTCTCATCCTGTATACACCATTATAAATACTGATGTGTTTGTAATACAGATAGTCGTCGCCTTGCGACAGTTCGACTTTACGTCATACCGGAAAGCGAGTGAGCAAATCGAGCCAACGGCAGTTTCTGCGGTCAGTACATGTGGACCGACTCATCTTGTGCTTCTCACCTTCCACATTTTGGCCCTGTGTTGAGCTGAATCCTCCATCTCCATGTCCGAGCCACCGTAGTCTAAAGCCTCAGCTAGATCCTGGTCCCTGAAGAAAAAGGAAACAGAGTTAACAGGGTTACTAGATTAACCATGAAAGACAGTCAAGATCTCTTATGTGTGAGGCCTTAGCCATAGTTCCAACAATCTTGTAAAGCCACCACAGAAAATGCCGGTCGGTTTATAAAAGCTAAGAGTTTATCATTAATAATAATAATAAAAGAGTAATAATTTATGTTTATACTGTCAGCAATTAAACCTTCTATGAAGCACTTTGTAAGTCTGAAATGTGTTCTACAATTAAAGTCATTATACTATGCTAAAAGTATTTTGGTAATCAATTTGACCCGTTTCAATGTTTATTATTCAAAAATTAATAGTTCACATCATGAGTTTTGATATTGTTTTGTCTTTTCAAGATACATTTATTCTAATAATGAACTAATTCTAAAGTCTGGCCTGGTGTTGGCGCTAGAGAACAGTTGAATGTTTAATTATCAATGTGTTATTTATGTATTCAACAAGTAAACAAAGTGTCTGACACAAACAATTTGGTCAACAATTTTCTGTAGGCTAATATCTCTCGGGTCAGATTGACCTAAAGACAGATATCACACATATGCTTATTTTTATAATTATCGCCAAACCACTCAGGTACTACAAGTCAGACTCTTGTTATGGTCTCAAGAAGACTTTAATAGTATAATAATAAGCAAAACTCGACAAATGTTTTGGTTAGCCGGCAACTGTTAGCACACCGGCCAACAAACTTTGTAATTGTGTCAATACAAACAATAAACAGATGCCAACAAATATTTAACGGATCTTCCTTATAGCTTTGCAGTAAGTTGTGCATCGATTAATGACTGTTCTATTGTTCCATCAAAAAAGAATAGAAACTTGGCTAGTTAGCTACTGCTTGACAGCTAGTTAGCTTTAGCTTTAGCCAACTAGCTGTCAAGCAGTAGCTTGCCTGGTCCGCAACTAGCTTGTGATAACTACTCGTATCGGCCAAGTCACCATTTTCTGAAATTACACGAAAATTAGATCATCTTAAATCGACATTATTATTCACAATGAAAAATATTTTGTCATTCAGCAAGCAAATACTCACCAGCTCCCCTGAAGTGCTTCGTCTACGGCATCCGCCATTGTGTTGACAAGTGACGTCATCGGCGTCAACACATCTGAGATATCGCGATAACTTGGCGGCCGGGGTTCGGGTGACAGGAAAGTTGATACAGTACTCCTAGTTTAAAACACATAGATAGTCACGGATATCTTAATGATGTTAAGATAAGCATGTTCCAACAGACCTGTTGCCCCACAGAAAGATTGAGCCTAGGTTCTGTCCAAGGTTTCTGCCCGTTAAAGGGAAGTTTTTCCTTGCCTCCGTTGCCAAAGTGCTTGCTCTTGTGGGTCAAGTTGGGTTCTGTCTTTCCCGGCAGAGAGGAGTGCAGAGAGTCGCTGCTCGGTATGCCCCAGATGGACGAGGGGATCTAGAACCATTACTTGTGCTCCTCGTCTGATTTAAAAGCAAAGAATCTTCATCTCCAAATCGAATGTTGGTCAGTCACCAAGCACTGCAAAAAATCCCCCGGTGATTCATCCGGTGAATAAAATCTAAAAGCTGCGTTAAAACCACTTTTTCTAAAATTTTCGATAAGAAAGAAAGCTTTGATATAGGCCTAAAATTGCTTAAAACATTATTGTCAAGGTTAGGTTTCTTAAGAAGAGGTTGGACCACAGCATGTTTAAAAACTGAAGGGAAAACACCTTCCTCCAGGGAGCAATTAGTAATTGTTAGAATGCTGGGGCCAACAGTGTTGATAACCTCTTTTAAAAACTTAGTGGGAATAGAATCAATGCTGCAGGTTGCAGCTTTCATGCCTGTAATGATTTCAGTTAAAAACGACAGTGAAACCGGTTCAAAATTACTAAAAAAAACTGTCGATGTTACTGAAAGTATCTAAAACACGTGTTGGGGGGGGGGGGGGGGGATTTGTTCCCAAATGTCCTTGACTTTGTTCACAAAAAAGTTTAAAAAACCTCACACAGCTCTGTGGATGGGTTAATAAAATGACAGGAGGGGGGGGGGGGGGGGGGGGCGTGTGACTGAATTTAAAGAGCTCTGGAATTGTTGCTGTGTTGAGATCAGGTTAAAATAAAATGATGCTCTTGCTTCCTTAACTGAAGTCTGGTATGTTTTTAAAGCTTCTTTCCATATTTCATAAAACACATGTAGACCAGATTTTTTTCCATTTACGTTCTTTCCTCCTGTAGCCGCTCTTTAATTCATTTAGGGCCTCATTTAGCCA
>NC_090905.1:11375881-11389346 GCF_040956055.1 Brachionichthys hirsutus
GGAAAAAAACAAAAGATTTACACAAACTGACATTCATTTTCCGACCTTCAACTTCTCTGACATCTTAAAACCTCTGACCCACCCCCTCCCCCCCCGGCTTGTTTTCTTATTTGCTGATACCCCGGATTACCTGCACTATGCAGTCATGCGACTGCTGAACTCTGACCTTACTGGTGGAATAACAGCATCGCTGTGTCTTTACCGCGGCTCTGGGCCTTTGCTCGTCTTCCTGGCTGTCCTGGTGTCGGCGGAGGCCGAGGCTCTTCTGCTCAGGCCGGGGAAACTCCGATCCAGCCAACGTCTGCACCCTCAGCCAGTGGTAAACCATCTCTGCACAGCCCTCGCACTCTGCCAGGCTCACCTGGGCTGTGCCCTGCAGGGACACACACACACACACACACACACACACACAATATATGAGCTCAGTGATGTTCTCCATCATCAGCGGTGTCGCTGCTTGGCCTTCCAGACCCACCAGTAGTTCCTCCTGCGCCTGAGGTCCCAGAGAGCAGACGGACAGCTGCAGAGCGCACACCGCCAGGGTGTTAGCCGGGACGGGAATGCGGAAGACTTCGTTGAAACTCATGTGGGACTGCGGCTCCAACGCTGTACAGCAGTAAAACGCCGCACAGGTCCTGCCGGCGTCCAGCGGAATCAAGTGGACCTTCACGTACCTGGACACGAGTGCAGCAGTGTTCACAACGTGAACGGACAGAGGTTATGCAACTCAAGGAAACTCAAAATGCTCTGGGAATGTTAGCAGGAACCGATGATTACATTTTGGTGACGATCCAGAAGAGATCCTGGATTATGGATTGGTTTTAGATTTTCCTCAATATTTCAGTTGATTATTGACCGATGTTTATGGAATTTTACACAGGTATGTAGGGTGGCCCCCCCACCCTACATACCTGTGTAAGGGGGCTCTATCTCACCACCGAATTCCATCTGGATCGGATCCAGAATGGAGTCAGGAAAAAAAAAGATCATTTTAATATTGAAAACCCCATTTACGGATTCAAAATTCGTTAAAAATACATCAACTCTGATTCACTTTTACTTTTCATGGTTGGAGTATAAAGATACCCAGAACAACTTAGAACCTTTTGGTGATGATCCAGATCACCATGCGGACGGTGTAAATCCAAGCACTCTTCTTTTTTGGATTCAAGTTACAAGCTTCCTCTGTGTGCCACTTAAAAAAAGGTTTTCAAAATATATTAAGCCTTAACCGTAACGGTGATATTGCATATCATTTAACCCTATATATGCATGAGTTTAAAGGTTCAGGCACCCCCGTGAATTAACACACACAGACATCGTACCGACTAATCATCAGTAATAAACACTCACACTTTATGTCCGTCTCTCACAATGGACCGGTTTAAACTCTTGAGCTGCAGCAGATGCAGCCTCAGGGAGTGACAATTGGATTCCCACCTGTACAAGAGGAAATGGAGCTCGATACCGACGGGATAAATAATGCCACCCACCCACTCTAGGTGTGTGTGTGTGTGTGTGTGCGCGTGCACTAAGGATTCACTCACAGCAGCCCCAGCTGGATCTGGGTGGGCTCGCTCATAGCGGTCAGCTCTTTCATGTAGGACATCTCATCGGATTCCTCTGCCCTGGTGGAGGAACGAGATGAAGAATGAACCAACTGTTCTTTCCTTCTGATAATGATGCATTTTTATAGACTCTGCATTTCATTTTAGAGTGCCTATGACATCACCACCTCATTTTAAATAGTTAAACTTTAAGAACCCCCGATTTCTGCTTGCTCTCAGATCTTTGTGATGCCACAAACAAATACGGTAACACCTCGACATACGAGCGTTCCAAGAGGCCTGCGAGCAAGGCTTGGCTTTGAGGTGCGAGTATAAATTTGAGATGCGAGCACGCTTCCAGATGCTGACGCTAGATGGCCGAGCGCTGTTTCACTCCTTCAGTGATTTTGGCTGTATTTGTGAATATTCTTTATAATAAGTGATGGGTCCAACAAAAACGAGCCGTAAGGAAGGCAGTGAGAAGAAAAAAATGCATGGTGGCGATGAAACATGCAATTATCAATAAACCAGGATAAGCCAGTATGAGTGGAGTAGATTGACGATATGTACCATCCTAAAATGCTCTCAAGAACACAAAGCCATCCAAAGGCAAAGTATTATGTCTAAGTTTATGCAAGTCCAATCCCCTCCCTCCCTCCTCCTCCGCGCTGCACATCGCTGTTAGCTGCCATCGTCTGTCTTGAAGGTAAAACTCATATATATATATTTTTTTTATTACAGTGATACTGCATATTCTTTATTATATAATTGTGTGTGTGTGTATGTCAAGGTATTCCTGCACCACAATGTCAAAACCAAGCTGTGCTGCGGTTTTCTCCCCCGTCAGCAGGGGGAGCGTCTGCTCCATTGTAGTTTCAGCATCATGCGGTTGGACCGTCTCTCACCTCCGGCCCCAGGCCTCGAACACACCGCTGTCTGTAGCCAGAGCGTCCTCCGACATGCCTGCGGAGACTCTCCTGGCCCTCCTGCCGCTCCTGTTGCCCCTCAGAGTCACTCCTAAAGAGGCAGAAACACCCACTTAATCATCAGGGAGTTTTTTATTCTGCGGAGCAAGGCTGAGCTCCCTTCCACTTGCCTGTGGACGTAAAAGCCCCCTGAGCCCCGGCGTCCCTGTGACTCTGTTGATGCACAACAGCGGGGCCGACCATGTCCTCGCTGCTCAGCATGACGCCGTGCGACGGGGGCTGCGACTGCGCCCGCAGACCCTCCAGGAGGCCGCGGCCTGCCTGCTCCATGTACTCCTCAGTCATCTGGATGAGAGGGCAGTCCTGGGGGGCAGAGTGGTAGGGTGTGTCCATGGGAGAGCTGGGGGGGGACAAGGAGGAGAGGGACGAGCGGGAAGAGAGGGAGGCCAGCGACTGAGGGGTGTCATGGGAGCGTTTGCTCTTGCTCTGGGCGAGGGGGTCGGGGGTGAAAAGGGAGCAGTCTCTGGACACCGTCTCCAGAGGGAGCAGGTAGCGCAAGTGGGGGTCCAGCGGCTCCCCGAGTCCATCGTGACGCTCAAACTGTGGGACGCCATAGATGTCGCTGAAGCTGATGGAGCTGAGGGAGCCCCGGCTGGAGGCGAGGGAGCCCCGGCTGGACGCCAGAGAGCCCCGGCTGCTGCTCGACGACACCGTCAGGGAACTGGCCGACATGCTGCGGACACGGAGGATAAACACACGTCAGACACACGGCAGAGCAGCTGAAGAAACCGGGGGTGGGGGTGGGGGGGGGGCGCACCTCCTCAGCTGCGTGTGAAGGTAGGTGGTGATGCGTGTCGCCTCCTCCAGCTGCCTCAGCAGAACGTTCCTCTTCTCCTGCTGCAGCATCCTGTCGGCAGGAACACGCGGATGCAGACGCAGATCAGTTGGTTCAGAAAGTTAAACGTTTCTAAATCGGCTCGATGTTTGGGATTTGATATCTCAGGTTCAACATAGCAGCTTCCGTTTTTTTAAGTATTCATGTAAATGTGCATTTTTAAAACATTTGTATGGTTAAATGTCTGTACAGCAGTGACCTCACTGAGTGACCCCACTCCTTTGGCTGCCGTTGCAGCATCAATATTTAACAGCTCTGCTCCATATTCATGCACCTGCACGTCCACCGAGATCAGCCAATCAGCCGCTGCTGCTGTCTGTCCCATAGACCAGGTTAAGAACTAAGGGCGACGGAGCTTTTGGGGTAGCTGCTCCCCCCGGCCCTGGAATAACTTGCCCTGACACATCAGGTCTGTTCAGTCCCTCGAGGCTTTTAAACCCAGTCTGAAATGTGTTTTATTTTGAAAGGCTTCTAACGGCTGGCGGTAGAGAGTCCTCGACATCGTTTCACTGCTTGCTTTCGTGGGTTTTTTGTTGTCGTTTCGTTTGTATGCTCTAATTTTATATATTTATTCTAACCTGCACAACACTTTGGCAAACTCTGGTTGGTTAAATGAGCTTTACAAATAAAGTCCGAGTTGAGTAAATACTTAAGTGAATAACATTTAAACATTTGTCTTCCTCCACGCTCTGTGTCAAAGACAAGAAGCTATAAATACTGAACAAACACCCTCATCTCGCTCACCTCTGATTGGCTCCCTGGCTCTGGGAGCTGTGGGCTCTCTGCACCTCCTCTTCAAGCCTGGAGCGCTCCTCCTCCAGCTGCAGCAAAGTCTCCGGAGGATGCTGCTGCTTGCTGACCAGGATAATCTCCTGCAGGAGGGCCTCCTTCTCACGCAGGAGCTGCATGAAGTCCCGGTCCCGGTCCGCCTCGGCCCGCCCCGACCAGCTCTCGCCGTCCAGCTGCGCTAGCTGGTGCTGTATGCTCTGCACTCTGGGAACGCAGCAAGGAAGGAACACCATGTAGTCCACGAGACACACGTCGAATTTCTCCTTCCATCTGGCACACTTATTGAAACACACACACACCAACCGCTCTGGTTCCCCCCTCACATTTAGCGTACAACGTCCAGGCCTGTGGTCGTGGTCCTTCATGTAATCGCTTTCTATCCGCATGTTCTTCATGCTTCATGTTGATTTAACCAGAAATCAAGGTTAGCCTTAAAGTTCTATGAAGTTTTGAATAAACTGCAATTATTTGTCAATGCTAAATGCAGCCTCTGAGTTCTGATTCACAGAAACGTGGCTGATCCGGGTCCACAGGGCTCAGCGGCCGTCCTTCTACCTGCTGCCTTACAGGTGAGGACCGCCAGACGAGGACAAGTGGGACACCTCAGAGTCCTCAGAGTCCTCACGCCGATGAAACAGCCGTGTTTACGTATGCTGGATTTCAGACGCAGTGACTCAGTGACAGAGCATGCAAGTTTCCAGACCCCCCCCCCCCTCCCTGATTGGCATTGCTGCTGCTCAGTCACTGCAGCAACACGAGTCTGGTTTAAAACGTGTGCGTAAAGCCGGCGTAACAACATTTTTCCTGCTGCTGTCACTCGGTTGTTCTGCAGCTGAGGTATCTATAATCTCCTGATAATCGTTAACGTTTAGGGCGTCCACAACCTCACGCCACACCTCGGCGTACGTTTCCACGCCAACAGGCACGGAGCCTCCTCTCACTGGCCAGGGTATAAAGGGAGCCTTCCAGCTGAGCGGAGATATATTTGACTGAACAGTGCGTGCATTAAAAACCACCTTGTGGAGACGCTGGGCGTACACTGGGGGGGGGGGGGGGGCGCACAAAGGCAGCACACAGTCAGCAGAGTGGCGGGGGGGGTGAAGAATTTGACCACCCAGCTCATTCCGCTGGCGAGACATGGTTCGGGGCAGCTGTGGCCAGCGGGCTCAATTACTATTCATATCACGCCCTCCCCGCCGGACAGCAAGGCAGAGCCAGGCGAGGGCTGACGATGCGAGTCAAAGCGAGGCAGAGCCAGGCGAGGGCTGACGATGCGAGTCAAAGCGAGGCAGAGCCAGGCGAGGGCTGACGATGCGAGTCAGAGTAAGGCAGAGCAAGTCAGAGCCAGGCGAGGGCTGACGATGCGAGGCAGAGTGAGGCAGAGCGAGTCAGAGCCAGGCGAGGGCTGACGATGCGAGGCAGAGTGAGGCAGAGCGAGTCAGAGCCAGGCGAGGGCTGACGATGTGAGGCAGAGCCAGGCGAGGGCTGATGATGCGAGTCAGAGAACTACAAATGATAAACAAGTACCTCTTCTTTGCTTCCTCGTACTGCCAGTTGACTTTGACTTTGTCCACTAAATGCGAGGACTCTTGGGCGCCGTACTACGACAAAAGAGACACAAAGAGATTACGAATGCCCCACAAGACTCAGCCGCACGCAACAAACGACGGCTGCTAGGCGTGCTTGAGTGAAACACGTGAAGGGGCTTCTAGCAGGCCGTCGACACGTCACAAACAGCTGCTCATTTGGTCCATTTCGAGGGGACGCGGGGGGGGACGTCTCTCACCTCTCCCATGATGTCAGTCTGACAGCCGGTGTCACAGTACCGCTGCAGACCGCACGAGTCCCCCGCGGGTCCAGTGCTGTTCGCTACCTCGTTGGACGAGTCGCACAGAGAGAAGCCGCTCTGGCAGTTCATGGTCAGCTTGGCCAAGCTCTGTGGGACGGAGGAGAGATGAACGACAAAACCGGAATAAAAAAAAGGGGAGTCATCTGCATAACGGAATGGTAAAGCTGAACAATATCCTGTTCCTCATTTCAAACCACTTTATCGCTTTGTCATCTGCCTCCTGTGGACGTTCCGTAACAGAGGACGGAATCATCACGCACTATTCATCACCTACTCCATCACATTTCCTGCTTTGCTGACGAATTCAGAGACGCGGGTTGGTGAGTCAGACTTCTGGATATGTGTCGGAGTGCGGAGGCGGCGCCAAGACGCAAGCAGAAGCGGCTGACAGACACTAGAGGTCAGCAGAGAGCGTTCCCTCAGCAGGACTACCTGGATGAGGTCCTGCCTCTCCTTCTCGCCTGTGCTGATGGCCTTCTTGATGCTTCGCAGCTCGTTGAAGATGGCTTGAGCCTCGTCCAGCTTGTAGTTGGTCTGACTGCAGGACATCTTCCTGTCGATCCTGACACACAAACACACGTTTGTTTAGTGGAGGAAGATTCGAGGGTCAGTTGATTTGTTTAAACAGCAAAACCCACTAATATATGATCAAATATGGGACCCCCCCCCCCCCTTCCCAACTTGTCCCAGAGCTGACTGCGATCCCTATAAAACTGGTTTTATTAAATATAATGCACCTAACTGCCTGTATATTTTATTTTGTTCTTTCTATTGATGTGTGGAGTTTTAAACCAGTAAGGACAATTTAAATATTCAAACATTGGATCTACATGCATGTTAAGCTTTTTAAGCTTCCTACGCTTTATTCTAGGGCAGGCATAGGCAAACCAAGGCCCGGGGGCCATATACGGCCCGTTGGGCTATTTAATCCGGCCCGCCGAACTTATCCAAATCATATAATTAAATTAAATTTCATTATAATTAAACCTGATTCATTTTACCTTTTCCCTGTAATGTTACCTGTAAAAGGCCAAATCCTTTCATGTAATGGGTTTTGCATGTCATTTAAATTAGCTCACACAAACACTCCATCCATCTGTTCCTGGCCCGGCCCCTCTGTCAAGGTTTAGAACCCATTGTGGCCCGCGAGTCAAAAGGTTTGCCCACCTCTGTTCTAGTCTGAAGTCTATGAAATTTAATAAAGGGATTAATTTCGTTGTTGGTCAGCTCATTTCAATAGATAGCGTTGTAAATATGAATTACATCTATTAAACCTGCGTTTGTCAGCTGGTAAAGCTAAAATCTACCTGCTGGGCATCGTTTCACTAAATACACAATCACACAAGCCTCTATAGGAGTAGAAGAATTCTATCTTTCATTTTCTTATTTTGGGACTGTAACCACTAAAAAATATAAAAAATACTAACACTGGCATTGACAGTCTGCTGTAAATGCCAGCCTCTGTTTCCGCATGCTGGGACATTGTTCAGGCCTCTACAGAGCTGCGTTCTAGGGCTGTGATTGGACGAGAGCCTCGCTTTAAACCGAGGAGACTATTTGATTAATGTCTCTCTGGATGCCGAAGCTTCAAAAAACTGATCACATTTTGTCCAAAACCAATCTGGCTTTGAAGTCACGTCACGTATGCTGGAGTGTAGCGGGCGGGGAGGGGGAGGGGTTTCTCGGTTTGCTGGTTGGGAGTGCAGCACGGTGCCTCCTCCATCACTGGGCCTGGCATGTGGCCTCTGCTCTCACCACAGCCCGCTTCCTCCACTCTCCTTCAACAGCAGGTACTGTTCATCCACCCAGCCCTGCCTCTCCCTCCCCAAACAAGCTTTGCTTTGTCCCCCCCACCCCATTGGCAAAGCCTGGGAGTTTATATTCTTAGAAAAGAAGAAGAAGAAAAATAAAAAGGCCCTCCCCACCCCTCGGCGCCTGCTTGTATTGAACACCCTGAGCAGTTCACATTTCAACACGCAACAGGATTAAATGGATCGAAGCTTTCGTTCACCAGGTGAGACGTAGCGAAAACCAAATTCATCCGTCAAGGCGAGAGGGGCTAGAAATGAGGAGAAAAGATTCCTGCAGGCCAAACCGCCAGAGAGAGGTGAACTCCCACATTTTCTTCCCTGAGGGGCGGTGAAAATTAGGCTGTTAGTCTGCTTTATCTGGCGTGACATGGCACGGTCAATTAGCTCGGCTGCTGACGCCAGCTGATAGCGAAAAACAACTGCCTGTTCCCGTTTGGCCTTAACCTTAGAGGGTAAAAAAAAAACGACCCAGAAACGATACAGCACGCACACGCACACGCACACGCACACGCAGGAAAACAAAGGCACAATCACATGCCAGCGCGCCCGCACACACACACACACACACACGCGCGAATGGAACGCACAGGGAGGATGCATCCAGGTTTTCTACCAGGCCCGTATTCTCCCTGCTATTCTGGGAATCACTTGAGTTGACTTGTATCTATGAGATAAGAGACTCTGGACTCAGGAAGTAGCAAAGGAATTTGCTGCTAGATATCTCTGTGTTTTTGAAACTAGCTCTCGAGCCCCCCCTCCCCAGCCCCTCCTCTCTCCACGGAGCAACTTCCTCTCCAGGCTGAGCCTTGGCTCCCTGCAATCCACTGGTGCATCCTCTTCCTGAGGTGGAGTCCCCTTTTCCATCAAAACTCCCTCCATTTGCCTTTTCTCAAAAGCCCCCCCCCCCTTACAAGAGGTGGAGCTTAGAATTCTAACATGAAAGACAAACCCAAGCGGAAAGACAGAACAGCAGCCTCTGAAACACAACAGAAGAGCATCTCATTAGAGTTTGGAAGTCCTCTAATTTACTCTCAGGGGTGAAACGGGTCCTTCTGCGAATTACTCTGAGCTTACTAGAAACACGTCGAAGAACAACGAGACGCATAAAGGGAGCGTTGACGAAAGAGGATAAGATCCAGGATGAGGCTGAGCCGAGACGGAGTGAAAAAGTGGGAAAGGCCGCTGGGCGGGGAGCAGCGGCGCCGAGCGTTACAGGAAGGAGAAGGGTGGACACGGGAGGAAGGGTGGCTCCGGGATACGGAGACGGAGACGGAGACAGAGGGGCACTCACTCCTGCAGGGTCTCGACTCCCATTTCCTTGTACTGCAGCTCCTGCTTCACCTGGGCCAGCTCCTGCTTCAGTCTGGACAGCTGTGGACACACGGCACAGCGCCAGGTTACCATGGGCGCGCACGGTGGCGCTCTCACCACATCAGCAAGCAAAACCGCCGAGTCATGACTGCCAACATACAGGAATGTGAACTCTGTTCACGCACACGCACAGAAGATGCCCGATTAGGGTGTCATTCTGGATTGATTCCGGAGCCCGTATCTTTCGTGCATCCACTTCAAAGGGCGGCTCCACCTTTTGCATGTCGACTTCATTTCACTTATCAAAGGAGTTGTGTGAGAGTTTGGCTCAGTGACCATTCACCAGGGGTTGAATGTCTGCTGAAAGACGCTGCATTATGGGAAATGTTTGGACGCCCTCGACTCACACTGTTCTCTCGCTGGATGATTGTATCGCATTTTTATATTTAGAAATTCAATTGTCCAACAACTTCAAAAGTGCAATCTGGAGCGTCACAGCAGGAACAGCCGACCGGATGGAGGAGGATGTTTGCTGCGAGGCTTTCGGGTCATCGGGTGTTTTTCGTAATGGTTACCGTGGTCACCAGTTTGGCCTGACGCCTTAGAATGCTAACATTTCCTCATATTAAACAATGTGCAGAGTAGGCAGACGAGAATGTCATTGATTGACGTTAAAGAATCGATCATCAGACGATAGAATCGGTTAAACTACTTCTCTCAAAGAGCCGCATTAAAATGAATTCCCCTCCTCTCCAGGGTAAAACGCCCTCTGATCCAGGAAACGCCCTCCACTCACGTGACCGACCCCAGAGCGACGTCCAGCCTGGCCCCTTAGGAGTCGGCGACCTAGCCTCCGCCTGACCCTTTGATGGTGATCTCATCCTCATCCTCTGGAGGCCCCAGGCCAGAGCCGCAGCATCCTGTAGGGGGCCACACCCCAGCCCCCCTTTCTACCCAGCGCGCCCCTCACAGCGGCCCATTGTTCTCCTGCGATAATGACTTACCCGCTCACGTCTACAAGCTATTTCCACTTTTATTTGGCTGGGGTCGTATTTCGCGTTGGAGGACAGACCGGAGACCGCTGTGGACACAGGACAACAAAAGACAGCGAGGGATCAGCAGTGGGCCGTCTGATGTTTGAAGGGGGATCTGGTGTTGCTCTCTGTGACCCCCCCCCCCTGGATACTGGACACCGGTTGGAAGTTGATAAATGACAGGGTGGGGTAAACAAGTATTGGAGGTTTGGAAGATTTCCTATATACTTGCCCCCCCCCCCCCCCCCCGGCAGGCGTTGGTGTGTCTTACTGCTGGCGATGGAGCGGCTGTCCTCCGACAGCTCGCTGAAGAGCAGCATCTCCTGCTGAGCCAGCTCCAGGCGCTGCCGTTTGACCAGGTAGATTTCCTTCTTGGCTTTCAGGGCCTCCTGCGCCACCACCAGGTACTCCTTCAGCATGCGCTCCTGCTCCTGCCTCCACTGAGTCCGCGGGTTCTCGATCTGGGTGGTCTCTGTCGGCCGGACACAACGAGAGTGACTCGGCGTGCGAATGATCCTTTAGACATGTGATGGAATCAGAGAACAGAGCCCTGTGGTGCCCCCCCCGAGACACAGACTCCATTGACTGATGTGCTTTTAAATCATTTTACACACATTAGCAGATAAAAGGAGACACTCACTGTTGATGTGGTCGATGTAGTAAACCCCCACTTGCTGGTCATAAACTTCCTCCCACCCGAGGGGCAGTTCATCCCCGACGCAGTCAGCAAACGTCAGCGGTTTGGTGATCCTGAAATCATTTTAAATCCAATCACACACACATATACCTAAAACAGCCATCAGCGATCACAGGACGGGGTTGAATAAATGAGGGCTTTATTACTACTGGAAAGTTTAGCAGACATGCTAACATCTGATAAGGACAACAGCTGATCGAATCGTGTTCACGATTAATCAATTCTTTGGTTTTAGATGTCATGGAACACCAAAACATTTCCAGAGGGAGCCTAAAGCGACGTCCATAAAAGCCTCGTTGTGTCCAAAACTCAGACAGACGATCTATTTCACTGAATCTAGCGACTCCCAAGCTTCTTCAGCTTGTGACTGTCACGGATTTGTCACCTTTATGTCCTAGTCCTTGGTCTCATGAAGACAGAAAGTGTCTAAAACAGTCAACAGTTGTTCATGGAGAAGATGTTCTCCATCCTCTTCCCTCCTCTGATGAATTGTGGGATCCTTTCTAAAAGGAGTGATCAGCTTGATAAATTAATCAATAACTCGACCATTCCTCGCTCTGCCTCACCGACCCCTACTTGGAAAAAAAAGAAAAAGAAGCTGTGTAATAAAGTCACACGTTAGCCAACGTGGTGTCTAAAACACGAGCCTCGTGCCTGCAGTCAAACGGCAGGGCAAAGCAAACACAGGCACGCTCCCAGAGCTAACCCGAACCCTCCAAGTGTTTGTTGAAGGTAAACGACGTCAGGACACGAACTGCACTGGTAAATACTTAAAAGCCACTCGGCCCGGGCAGAAGGGCAGAGGCATCAAGAACAGCGTCACATATAGTTAGTCCTCAGCTGCCCCCCCCCCCGGAGGGACACACGTGTCCTCTCAGATTCTGAATCGCACCGTCTGAATGTTTGGTTTGTTCCGCCGTCTTGTGACACCAGCCCCCCCCCCCCCCCCCGCCCTCCCTGAGTCACGGTTCGGCCTTGGGAGACAGCAGCTCAGTGTGATGATGCTGCCGCCTCGGAACTCGGACTTAAACCACGACAACATCTATTATGATCATCTTCGTCATCATCTCCCTGTCGTTGACCGTGGGGTTGGTGATAACCACCGTTTGCAACGCCATTAAATCAGAGGAGGCCGTGATCGATCCCGCTATGGAGGGCTCTAATCCACGGCCGCGTGGCCCGAGGGTGGAGGAATGGCGCCTCGCCGGGCGCCGGCTCTCGTCTCTCACCACTTCCAAACGAAATAGAGAGACATTTGCTAATTCTAGAATAATCTGTGGCATCCTGGGCCGTCTCAGAGGACATTTCTACCGGCGGCGACGGGCTCCCGGCTCAGCAGCAGCTCCTCCATCGTTCGTCTCTCTGTTACACCTGGACCGGCCCCTTGTTCTAGAGGACCAGATGACTCTCCGGCCTTCAATTGGATTAACTCCTCATTAAAAACATGGCTGACTCCTCCACGGTAACTTCACTGAGTAATGGCCGCCCGTATAAATACAGCAAACACCGATGTGATAAAGCCACAGCGGGCCGTTAGCGAGCAACACGCCCCAAACAAATCAGAACAACAAACTGATCCGACAGCAGCGTCCCAGCCGGCGACCAGTAAAGACGGGTTTGACCTTCAGACGACAAACACAATCAGAAAAACAGCAAATGCGATGACATCATCACGGCGGCGGCGTTGAAGGCCCCGAGGCAATAACGGAATTTGGGATGTTTTGATTTTCCTCGGATGCGTGCCACGGACTCCACCTGCCTTCGCCTCGTATTGTTCGCTCGTCTCCATGGTGACTGATGGACAGTCTGGGGGGGAGGGGGGGGAAGGCCACAAGTATTGCTGGTTTTCACATTCCTCTAAACGTTAAAAAGGAAACGTGAAAACAAACTTTTGGAAGGAATGCCATTTATGCACACTCTCTGAGGGCCGCTGTGGCGTTTCGGCGCAGCGGACAGACGTCTCCGTCTCTGGACACATTTAGACGCCGTCTGGACGCGAGGGAAGGGCCTGCCGCATCGACGGAGGAGCAGAGTGAAATGACCAGGACAGCTATTAAACCCATCCCTGCAGCTCATCTACTCCCAACAGGACTCTCTGGTCTGGCCCTGCAGGGGGGGGGGGGGGGGGGGGGGCTGCAACAGGACTCTCTGGTCCGGCCCTGCAGGGGGGGGCTGCAACAGAACCCCTCTTTATTCAAAGGGTGTTAACGCAAGTCCAAGTTCAAGATGTCACCGAACGAACGGCACATTAAACGGGCTGATGGATCCCAGCAGGAGTCGGGACTGTCCGTCCCCCCCCCCCCCGCCCCCCGCCCCCCCAGCACTAAACAGGCAGAGATCCTGTTGTCTACGACATTATTCTTTCTTTGTGAAGAAGAATCGTACAAATGTGTTGTGGAAGGGAAAAAAAAAAAAAGACAATGGATGCCGAGCCGAGAGCTGGAGGTCGGTCCACGGAGTCTGGCATGTCCTGTTTAGGCAGCCCCCCCCCCCCCAGCCTCAGAGGAGCATCGACACATCCTGACAACTGACGTGAAGTCAGTTCAACACAATCAGTACGTTTTTATTGTTTATTGTTGTGACCGAGCCGTCCGGATCAAACAGGG